>NC_086107.1:44139012-44314204 GCF_963921235.1 Mobula hypostoma | reverse complement strand
TGTTGATGATGAGAGTAAAGCCCATCCTCTCATGTGCTTCAGTGAAAGCATTGACGGTGATTTGCAATTTAGAATCTGAGCATGTCCAAGCACACGTTACAGCTGCATACAATCCAAATGCAGAGGGAAGTAATACAAGCCTCTTTGGCAATGTTCTCTTCCAAGGTATAAATGTAGAAAGGAAATTCTTAGCCTGTCCATCCAGGAATGCCTCTGGAAATGAACGCTAATGGTCAAAAATAGTTCACCTATTTATATTGGCAAGGCGTCAAGTGCAATTGTGTGGGTAGGCAGAACAGTCTGTAATAATACATTTGAGTCTGGTGAAGCATGTGCAACCTTTACTGTAATTTTCCAGTAGCCTAATTAATTTCGACATGTAACACTAAACAATGAGAGAATAGGTTACATGCTTGCATAAAATTTCAGTAGTACTGCTGAATGCTTTTGTTTCGTTATCATTAGGGTTATTAATATTATGTATAATAAAATATTCTAATTAAAAATGTAGCTCCTTCCTAATAAAAATAATAAATAGCATATGTGTTGAAAAATCGGCACGTGGTTCTCTATTACATGCTTGTCACTTCAGGCAATACTTCACAGCAGTTTACTGACAGAACTTGACAATAAGATAAGAGAAAATTAATGTCATTTTCCTGCAAGTTCCCACACTAAATGACAGTCCAAGAGAGAAAAACTTACATTCATGTTTACACCTTTCATGGCCTCAGTTCATCCCAAAATGTTCTACTGTCAGTGAAACCCCATTATTTTTGTGGGCAACATGGCTGTCAGTTAATATAAAAATATTTGTGCAAATATCTGTATTAAAGTGTCCAGTTAGTCAGTTTTTATTTAAACATTTCTGGTCTTCTTTGAAATGGTGACATTTTCACCCAACAGAACAGATCGGGTTCTGTTCAGCATCTCTAGCAGTACAGAATTCTTTCTAAATTTTTGTGCTTTGATTTCTGAGGTGGGACTCATCAACAAATTTTGAATTCAGGGTGAGAATGCTGCTCATTCAGTCCCAACTGGCTGGAACTCTGCTTGTTTTAGTGTGGTACAAGTAAGCTCCTTCCTTTTCAAAGCCGGTTGGCAATATCACTCACCAAAATCATGAATAAGTATGTCAAGATTAATTGCTAAAATTTGACCAAACCTCAACCAATGTTAAGTTTTAACACCCTTGCTTAACTAGAATATATCTACGCACCTTAAAAATACTCAAAAACTCTACTCCCAACATTGTTTAGAAGAAAAGTTCCAAAAACTCACTGAGAGAAAAAAATAAGTTCTGCTCTGTCTTAGATGGTAACCTCTTATTTTCAAACAGTGACCCCCAAGTTCCAGACTTCCCTACAATATCACTTTCCACATCCTTCAGTTGAGCAATCTCTGCTTCAATCAAGTCCCCTCTCATTTGTCTAACTCTATACCCTTGCAGACAAAAGTTTAATCTGTTCAACTTTTCCTTGTATGTCAAGTTTTATTACAAATACAGTAAATCTACTCTGAACTACTTCTAAATTACTTGCACCCTTCCTTAAATGTGGCGATGAACACTGTAAACTTCAGTTGGACAGGTGGATGGATCAGCAAGATTTAGAATGCTATGGGTAAAATGCTGGCAAATGAGGCTCTATGGCTCAGTAACTTGACGTACACAACATCCTAGAAGTCTCATCAGTGTCCTATGTAACTGAATTATTCTTTTCCTCTCTTTGCATTTGATTCTACCTGCAATAAATAATCAGCTTTCCTGTACAATTTCATATCTCTCTGCCTTATACTCCAATGTCAGACCTTTTCCCATTCACCACATGCCTCTTCAAACCTTTGCTTTATCATCAACACATTTAACAAAAAGAAAACAGGACCAACTCAAGTCCACTCTGTTTCCTGCTAAGACCATAATACACAGGAGCAGAATTAGGCCATTCAACCCATTGAGTCTACTCAAGCATTCCATAATGGCTGATCCCAGATCCCACTCAACACCATACACTCTTACTATCTCTTTCAGTTAGTCCTGACGAAGGATCTCGGCCTGAAACGTCAACTGTGCCTCTTCCTATAGATGCTGCCTGGCCTGCAGCGTTCACCAGCATTTTTTATGTGTGTTACCATACATCTTGCCATATCCCTTGATGCCCTGACCAATCAGGAAACTATCAACTTCCTCCTTAAACATACCCACGGACTTAGTCTCCACCACAGTCTGTGGCAGAGCATTCCATAGATTCACTACTTTCTGGCTAATAAAAATTCTCCTTACATCTGTTCTAAAAGGTTGCCCCTCAATTTTGAGAGGGTGCCCTCTAGTTCTGGATACCACCACCATAGGAAACATCCTCTCCACATCCACCCTATCTAGTCCTTTCAACATTCAGTAGATTTCAATGAGATCCACCCGCATTCTTCCAAATTCCAATGACCCAAAGCTGCCAAATGCTCCACATATGTTAACCCCTTCATTCGTGGAATCATCCTTTTGAACCTCCTCTGTTAACCAATGAATCTTCTCAGTGCAATGTGTTACCTCTTATCCCAGAAACCTTTACTTTCTGCAATAACCTCTAATCTAGCACCTTATCAAACACCATCTGAAAACCTCAATATATCATGGTTGCAAAATGTGTGTTTTCATTGCTCGGTGGTGCAACGTATAACTACAGTCTCCAATTTGATATCAGCAGATCAGATCAGGACGTTCTAATTCTAGTTCAATATTTGGACTGGGCTGAGTTACCAGAATTCAGTCCTGCAAGGCAGGAGAGGTGTTAGAATTGGCCTCTTAGAGCCTCCAACAAGGAGGGATAAAAACAGCCAAGATTACTGCCATTAAGTTCACCTGTGTACAGGCCAGAATAGCTCTTTTTAAATTCCTGAGATTCACTGGGGAAAATCTATTGCCAGAAAACTGAACTCGTGAATGGACCTGTTCAATAACTGCATGTGTTTAAACAGAGTAAATTAAGAGCACTGACACTTGGCACACACTACAGAACCACAGTTCATGTGTAACACCAATAGCACTGCTGTTGATTGTTGTCTGAATGCAGGCTGATTCCTTTTCACATGTCATTGGACGTTTTGCTGAGATATGTCACTGGAGAAGTTTTAACCACCCACATAGGAAATATTTAAGGTAGGGGTAGGGGTTCAATTAGGGTAAATGGAAGTTCTGGCTAATGCCTGTTTTGTATGTCACTTGTTCCAATTGAGAGAGCTCCATACATGTTCTTCCTTGATTGTGGCAGGAGTCCTTCCTGAGAACTGTTTGTAATCCACATAGAAACATAGAAAATAGGTGTAGGAGTAGGCCATTCGGCCCTTCAAGCCTGCACCGCCATTTATTATGATCATGGCTGATCATCCAACTCAGATCCCTGCACCAGCCTTCCCTCCATACCCCCTGATCCCCGTAGCCACAAGGGCCATATCTAACTCCCTCTTAAATATAGCCAATGAACTGGCCTCAACTGTCTCCTGTGGCAGAGAATTCCACAGATTCACCACTCTCTGTGTGAAGAAGTTTTTCCTAACCTTGGTCCTAAAAGGCTTCCCCTTTATCCTCAAACTGTGACCCCTCGTTCTGGACTTCCCCAACATCGGGAACAATCTTCCTGCATCTAGCCTGTCCAATCCCTTTAGGATTTTATACGTTTCAATCAGATCCCCCCTCAATCTTCTAAATTCCAATGAGTACAAGCCCAGTTCATCCAGTCTTTCTTCATATGAAAGTCCTGCCATCCCAGGAATCAATCTGGTGAACCTTCTTTGTACTCCCTCTATGGCAAGGATGTCTTTCCTCAGATTAGGGGACCAAAATAGTTGATATGTCAGAAATTCAACCACCTGGCCAACCAAGGGTAATGTGTAGTTATACAAGGGTGTTTAACTCAACTTGTCAGATCTTTCTACAAAACACAATGATATTGTTGCAAATCAATTTTACACAGGGCAGAAGGTGACTGAAATGCAGCAACAGCTGGTAATTCCATCCCACCAATCTCCCAAATGTTCTTCACATGCACAGACTGTGCTGAATTTAGGCTTCTGTAACTAGGGGAGGAGCAGACCTTAAGAGAGGAGAGACTGAACACGATTTTGCAGGTACATTGATGGTCATATATTCTGAAATTCATCATAACTCATGGCTTGGGGCTGCTTTCACAGTTCCTTCAGTTAACTGATTTGTCGTAAACCCTTTTATTGATCACGCAAACCATGGCTGCTTTATGTTGAACCTCTGGAGGTCAATCAAAACAGCTTGTGCTGTGGTGAATGCTGTTGTCTGATTTGAAATGCGGGATGATTTTGTGTTGGAGAGTCCATGAATCCATTCACTGTCATAAAACCATAAGATCAAAAGATATAGGAACAGAATTAGGCCATTTGGCCCATCGAGTCTGCTCTGTCATTCAATCATGGCTGATCCATTTCTCTCTCGGTCCTAATGACCTGGTTTCTTCCTGTATACTTTCATGACCTGGTTAATCAAGAATCTATCAACCTCTGCCTTAAATATACACCATGCCTTGGCTTCCACAGTGCCCTGTGGCATCAAATTCCACAGTTACACTGCTCTGGCTAAAGAAATTCCTCCTCATCTTGATTCTAAATGAACGTCCCCCTATTCTGAGGCTGTGTTCACTGGTCTTAGACTCTCTTACCATAGGAAATATCCTCTCCACATCCACATTTTTCAACATTTGATAGGTTTCAATGAGATCTCCCCTCATTCTAGTGAGTACAGGCCCAAAACCATCAAATGCTCCTCTTATGATAAGCCTTTCAATCCTGGAATCATTTTCCTGAGCCTCATTTGAACCCTCTCCAATGTCGGCACATCCTTTCTTAGATAAGGGGTCCAAAACTGTTCGCAGTACTCCAGGTGAGGCTTCACAACTGCCTTATAAAGCCTCAACATTACATCCTTGCTTTTTATTCTAGTCCTCTCGACGTGAATGCTAACATTGCATTTGTCTTCCTCACCTGACACAACCTGCAAAGTAACGTTCAGGGAATTGTGCACAAGGACTCCCAAGTCCCTTTGCACCTCAGATTTTTGTATTTTCTCTCCATTTAGAAAATAGTCTCTGCTTCTATTCTACTGAAGTGCATAACCATACACTTCCAGAAACTGTATTCCACCTGCCGCTATCTATCTAAGTCCTTCTGCAGACTCCCTGTTCCTCAATATCATATGCTCCTGCACCTATCTTTATATCATCTGCAAACTTGGCCACAAAGCCATCAATTCAGTCATCCAAATTTTTACCATATAATGCGAAAAGAAGCGGTCCCAATAGCAATCCCTGCAGAGCATCCCTAGGCACGGCAGCCAAGCAGAAAAGGCACCATTTATTTCCACTCTTTGTTCCTGCCAGTCAGCCAATCTTCTATCCATGTTGGTGTCTTTCCTGTAATACAATGGGCTCTTATCTGTTAAGCAGCCTATTGTGTAGCACGGTGTCAAAGGCCTTCTGAAAATTCAAGAACATTTCATCTACTTCTACTTTGTCTAGTCTGCTTGTTATTCCTTTAAGAACTCCAACAGACTTGTCAGGCATGACTTTTGCTTAAGGAAACCATGCTGACTAAGGCCTGTTTTATCATGCATCTCCAAGTACCCCAAAACCACATCCTTAATAATCAACTTCAACATCTTCCCAACCTCTGAGGTCAGACTAATAATTTCCTTTCTTCTGTCTCTGTCCCTTCTTGAAGAATGGAGTAACATTTGCAATTTTCCGGTTGTCTGGAACCATTCCAGAATCTAGTGATTCTTGAAAGATCATTATTAATGCCTCCACAATCTCTTTAGCCATCTCCTTCAGGAACCTGGAATGTTGACCATCTGGTCCAGGTGATTTATCAGTTTCCCAAACACCTTCTCTCTATTAATGGCAACTTTATTCACTTCTGCCCCCGGACACACTCGAGCTTCTGGCATACTGCTATTGTCTTCCACAGTGAAGACTGATGCAAAATACTTAATCAGTTTACCTGCCATTTCCTTGTCCCCCATTACTACCTCTCCAGCATCATTTTCCAGTGGTCCAACATCTACTCTTGCCTTTCTTTTACACTTCATATATCTGAAGAACCTTTTGGTTTCCTCTTTGATATTCTTTGCTAGCTTACCTTTGTATTCTATCTTTCCTTCTTTATGACTTTTTTTTTAGTTTCCTTCTGTTGGTTTTTAAAATTTACCAATCCTCTAACTTCCCACTAATTTTTGCTCTTTTATATGCCCTCTCTTTGGCTTTTATGTTGGCTTTGACTTCTCTTCTCAGCCATGGTTGCATTATCCTGCCTTAAAATACTTCTTCTTCTTTGAGATGTATCAATCCTGCAACTTCTGCATTGCTCCCACAAACTCTAGCCATTGTTGCTCTGCCATCATCCCTGCTGGTGTACCCTTCCAGTTTTGGGCATCTTCTCTCTCATGCCTCTGTAATTCCCTTTACTCCACCAGAATACTGATACATCTAACTCTAGCTTCTCCTTCTCAAATACAGGGTGATCATATTATGATCACTCACTCTTAAGGGTTCCTTTACCTTAAGCTCTCTAATCATTTCTGGTTCATTGCACAACACCCAATTCAGAATAGCTGATCTCCTAGTGGGATCAATGATGAGCTGCTATTAAAAAGCCTTCTTGTAGGCATTCTACAAATTCCCCCTCTTGAGATCCAGCATCAACCTGATTTTCCCTATCTACTTGCATATTGAGATCCACCATGACTACCATAACATTACCCTTTTGACATACATTTTCCATCTTCTGTTGTAATTTGACCACATCTTTATTATTGTTCAAAAGTCTGTATATACCTCCCATCAGGGTCTTTTTACCATTCCATCTTCTTAGCCCTACCCACAACAATTCTACCCCTTCCGAACCTATGTCACCTTTTTCTCATAATTTGATTTACCCTTTTACCAACAATGCCACACCACCCCCTCTGCCTACCTGCCTGTCCTTTTGATATAATGTGTATCTTTGGATGTTAAAATCCCAGCTATAATCATCTTTCAGCCACGATTCAGTGATGATCACAACATCATACATGCCAATCTGTAACTGTATTACAAGTTCATCTGCTGTGTGCATTCAAATATAATACCTTAGATCCTGTATTCATCACCTTTTATGATTTTCTCCCCCTTTCACATTGCAGTTCATCTTGTTGACTGTAATTTTGTCCTGTCATCAGCCTCTTCTTGCTAGCAGTCTTACTATACACTACCTCTGTTTGTAAACCAGCTACCCCATCCTCAGCTCTATTATTCCAGTTCCCATCCCCTTGCCAAATTAGTTTAAACCCTCTATATCAGGTCTAGCAAACCTGCCCTCAAGAACATTGATCCCCATAGGTTCCAGTGTAACCTGTCCCTTTTTCACAGGTCATACTTTCTCAAGAAGAGATCATAATGATCGAGAAATCTGAACCCCTGCTCCCCTGCACCTGTTCCTCAGCCATACATCTGCTAAATCATCCCATTTTTACTCTGACTGGCATGTGGCACAGGCAGCAATCCAACAGAGATTACTGCTCTGGAGGTCAAATTTGACAGATTTCTACCTCGGTCCCTAAAATCTCTCTTCAGGATCTCTTCACATTTTCTACCTATGTCATTTGTGCCAAAATGTACCAAGACTTCTGTCTACTCAACCTCCTCCTTTATAATGCTGTGTACCCAATATGAGGCATCCCTGACCCTGGCATCTGGGTGACAACATACTGTACCATCCGAGTATCTCTATTGCATTCACAGAATCTCATCTCTATTTCTCTAAATATGGAATATCCTATCACCATTGCAGTCTTCTTCACCTCTTTCCTCTTCTGAGCTACTCTGCCAGAGACCCGGCAGGTCATCCCCCTCAACAGTATCCAAAGTAGTATACTGATTATTGAAGGGAATAGCCACAGGAGTACTCTACACTGGCTGTCCATTTTCCTTCCTTCTCTTGGGCCAGAAATATTACTCCTGCCTCTGCTGGGGAGGGACTTGCTTCAGATCATTGGCCTATCAAGGCCAATAGTAACTTACGCAAAAAACTAAAACATTAAAATAATGCAAAATTGGTAAAGTGTTCTCTCACATCGACTTTCATCTACAGGGTTTGTGACTGTCACCTCTACTCCAACTAAATACCGGTGTAAAGCAAGGGATAAATGCAAAACAATTCTTTAACATATCACAAATCTGCCACTGGACTCAATTTACAGGGCATACAATTGAATGTGCCAGCATCTGACCACTGGGAAGTTAAGAGAAAGTTACCACTCTTGAAAGGGTAAACTTCCAGTAATGATAATGCTATTTATCCAGAAACGTTCAAACTGGACTTCTGCATTTTCTGGAGAAGATGAGCCTTTTTTCGTTGATTGTTCATGAAGTTTTCATTCATAGTCATAGTCATAGTCATAGTCATAGTCATACTTTATTGATCCCGGGAGAAATTGGTTTTCGTTACAGTTGCACCATAAATAATTAAATAGTAATATGTAAATTATGCCAGCAAGTAAGTCCAGGACCAGCCTATTGGCTCAGGGTGTCTGACTCTCCAAGGGAGGAGTTGTAAAGTTTGATGGCCACAGGCAGGAATGACTTCCTATGGTGCTCTGTGTTGCATCTCGGTGGAATGAGTCTCTGGCTGAATGTACTCCTGTGCCCAACCAGTACATTATAGAAACATAGAAACATAGAAAATAGGTGCAGGAGTAGGCCATTCGGCCCTTCGAGCCTGCACCGCCATTTATTATGATCATGGCTGATCATCCAACTCAGAACCCCGCCCCAGCCTTCCCTCCATACCCCCTGATCCCCGTAGCCACAAGGACCATATCTAACTCCCTCTTAAATATAGCCAATGTACTGGCCTCAACTGCTTCCTGTGGCAGAGAATTCCACAGATTCACCACTCTCTGTGTGAAGAAGTTTTTCCTAATCTCGGTCCTAAAAGGCTTCCCCTTTATCCTCAAACTGTGACCCCTTGTTCTGGACTTCATCGGGAACAATCTTCCTGCATCTAGCCTGTCCAATCCCTTTAGGATTTTATACGTTTCAATCAGATCCCCTCTCAATCTTCTAAATTCCAACGAGTACAAGCCCAGTTCATCCAGTCTTTCTTCATATGAAAGTCCTGCCATCCCAGGAATCAATCTGGTGAACCTTCTTTGTACTCCCTCTATGGCAAGGATGTCTTTCCTCAGATTAGGGGACCAAAACTGCACACAATACTCCAGGTATGGTCTCACCAAGGCCTTGTACAACTGCAGTAGTACCTCCCTGCTCCTGTACTCGAATCCTCTCGCTATAAATGCCAGTGTGGATGGGAGACATTGTCCAAGATGGCATGCAACTTGGATAGCATCCTCTTTTCAGACACCACTGTCAGAGAGTCCAGTACCATCCCCACAACATCACTGGCCTTATGAATGAGTTTGTTGATTCTGTTGGTGTCTGCTACTCTCAGCCTGCTGCCCCAGCCCACAACAGCAAACATGATCGCACTGGCCACTACGGACTCGTAGAACATCCTCGGCGTCGTCCGGCAGATGTTAAAGGATCTCAGTCTCCTCAGGAAATAGAGACGGCTCTGACCCTTCTTGTAGACAGCCTCAGTGTTCTTTGACCAGTCCAGTTTATTGTCAATTCGTATCCCCAGGTATTTGTAATGCTCCACCATGTCCACACCGACCCGAACTATGACTATGACTATGACTAAGCAGTTGTTGTGCATTCCAGCACTGAGAAGACAAGAAATGGTTATGAATTAGTAATGGCACACACCAAATGCTTCCATTTGTCAATGAAATCAGGACCGTGTTGGCGACACACAAAATGCTGGAGGAACTCTGCAAGCCAGGCAGCATCTATGGAAAAGAAAATGTCGATGTTTCGGTCCGAGACCCTTCATCAGGACTGGAGACAAAGAAGAAAAAAAGTGGGAGGAGCACCAGAGGGAGATGATGGGCAGGTAAGGAGATCAGGTGAGAGAGGGAAATGGGGATGGGGAATGGTGAAGGAGAGGGGAAGTGGGGCGCATAACCGGAAATTCGAGAAACTGATGTTCATGCCATAAGGTTGGAAGCTACCCAGACGGAATATAAGGTGTTGCTCCTCCAACCTGTGTGTGAATTAGTCTTGCATGATACATGTGTAGCTGCCTAGTAAGCCTCAGGCTCGCTCAGCTCGCTTTCGTCTAGGGGGAGCTGCTTTCGGCCCCGCCAAACTGGGTAATCCAGTTTGTGTGGATGCTGTATGATGTACCCCACCCCGCCAAATAACAGACAGTACACCATGTGTGATTAAATAATTACACTTTATAGATCTTACTGGAACTATGTAATTAATAGAGATAAAATATAAAAGGAAAGTAAAAGGCGCCAAACTTATCAAAGTTCAACCACTTTGTGCACAACTATTGGAGCTCAATTAACGGGGTCTTCTTTCCACCATTCGATCCCCTCTGACCCCCTCGACCCGCCGCCTGGGACCAACCACGGTGGTCGACTAGAGCGCGTCCAGCACGTCCTTCCTCTTCAGTTCTCCTCCCAAAAGCCCTGGGCCTCGGACTCCTGCTCAGGGTCCGTTCCGTTACTCAGCTTACAGCATCACGCCTCCTCTCTCTGTCCCCATCGTGCCTTCTTCCCCAAAGCCCGCAAAAACAATAGCTTACAGACACACAAGAAAGAATAATATCTATCCCAATTAGTTAGCAAATGAATACAATTCTCTCTATCAGTAATTATAACCCAAACAAGCTGCGAGAGAGAAGCACTTTCTCAGCCGTTAACATAACAAAGAAGCCATTTTTATTAGCCTTAGTAGTAACATAAAAGAAGAAACCCCTTACACATGGGTCAAAGGAATTTAACTCTTATAAAAGGCACTTGTAAAGTCTCTGTCTCTGCATTTCTGATTATCAAGAAGCAGAGAAATTACAGATCTCCATTGCATTTCCTTTTGTAACTCTGAGTTGCACAATCACTTGGGTCTCACCAGTTTATTCCATCTTGTTTTATGCACTCTTCTTTAATAAGTGAAGCAACTGACAGACAGGCACATTTTTGGCTGAAGATTGCAATACCTTTGGTTGCAGTGAATATCAAGCAAATGGACCACATTGCACGAAGCATGTGATGATCATGGAAGGGATATACAACATACAGTACATAAGTGATGGGTGATTCAATACATGTGACAGTGATGTGATAGAATATGCTTAATAAAACAGGATACGTGTTGATAGTGCAGATAGAGAGGTGCGCTTTCAATGTAATTATACTGTACCTGCTGCTTCACTCCTTGCTTACTTTGTGAGGCCAATAAATATTTTTTTGTGCACTAGATCCCAAAATGGAAAACAATACCTCTGCTGCGAAATTCAGTGGCTCTAACTGTGCCATCTGTTGACAGTGACATATTCCTTCTTCCCAATCATTAGAACTATCTCCTTACTGTACCCAGCAATGCAACAACAGTTTTGTTACAGATCTCAGTATAATCCATGTTCTCAATTGTACATGACGTCCATCCAACTCAAAGACCAGATGAAACAAGTTTATGGTATTGTTGTAGGTCAATTATTTGTCCTCCAGATGTTCTTCATTTCTGCATGTACTGTGTCCTATATATACTGGCCATTTTGTGTTTGTACAACCATTATTCAAGAGCATACAAACTTTAGAAGTAGGAACGAAAGCATAATTTCTGAACGTTTAAACATGCTCTATAATTCATCAAATCATGGATGATATTTTCCCTCTATGCTACTTTCAACACAATAGCTGTATCCCTTGATCCCGCTAACGTTTAGAAAGCTATGGACTCTGTTTTGAATGAAAACGGTGACTCAACTTACATAATCATCCAGGATAAAGAATTCCAAAGTTTCACCACCTTCTGAGTGAAGTAATGTTTCTTCTTCTAAGTCCTTAAAAAATTACCTTTTCTTTTAGTTATGCTTCATGATCCAAGACACCGCCGTCACCGCATCCTTCCTGCTCAGTGGCACAGCCGGGGGAACTGATGCTTCACAGTTCTAGCAACCTATGCTCAATCCTGACCTCCAGTGCTGTCAAATCCTCTGTGTAGTTATTGCAGAGGTTTACTGCAGGTGCTCCAGCTTCCTCCCACAGCCTGAGGACATAAAGCTTATCAGCAAAATGGCCAATGTAAGTTGACCCTAGGTTGAGTGAGAGGTAGAATCTTGTGAGAGGTGATGGGAGTATATGGAGAATAAAATAGCATTAGTGTGAATGGGTAATTGATGGATAGTGTGAACTCAGTGAACTAAAGGGGACGCTTCCTTGCTACATGACTTTATGCATTAAGCCTATAAAATCCTTGAAGAATTTTGTAGGTTTTGCTGACAATTCATCAACAGTTTAATTTTTTTTCAACTAATCTTAACATGGCCAGCCTGTTCTCCCTTGAACTACTGTGGTAAAATTTTACTACACTCTATCTATGATCTTAGAGAAGGAGACCAAATTGCGCACAATATTCCAGTTACAATATAATCAATCCCCCATGCAATTGTAATAAGATGTTTTTTTAATGCTATAATCTATTTGTCTTATTGCAAGGGCTACACACCATTTACCATCCTAATCAATTGCTCTACCCTGCTGGCTTTCAGTGATTTGTGTACCTAGTTCTCTTTAAATATCAACACTACCAACTTCCTCCCATTTAATAAAACATTCCGTTTTTCTGTTATGAGCAAAAAAGTGGACAAGCTCATATTTTTCCATATTATTTTTCATCTTCCATGCTCTCATTTGCTGGTTCAGCTTGTCTATATTCTCTTGAAGCCTTATTTCCTCCTTCTCCTTCGTCTAAACTCTAGCAGGTTTAGTATCATTCCAAATTCTAACTCCTTCCTTTCAAGTTAGGAAGTTAGTGATGATGGGATCATATTTCAGCTAGAAGCAGGTTAGAAATAAAATTCTTAGCCTTTTTTTTGCATTTGATTTCCTTTTCTTACCCATAATTAATCCATACCTCAGGACCTTCAACTGTTATATTTTCCTTTGATTTCTAGTGCATTAGAAAATACGAGTGTAATAGAGCATTTTCAACCCTTCCCATTTTGCTCTGCACCAAAGTCTGGATGAAGTATACTTACTAGCATTTTACTGTATGAAGCAATTTTAACCATGTGCTTCAGCATAAAATATCCACCTGAATATTTTAAGCCAACTTTTAAATTATTTCTTGAATGCAAGCTCCTGAAAAATCTGCTGAAAAATCATTGGTGTATTTCCTAATGCTTCATTTCCAATTACTAGCATACTAGACATAATTCTCTGCCCACAATTTCAATAGGCTTTATGGAATGGACACCAGCGACTGGACAGAAAATCATCAATTTGACAATTTGTCATTCAGAAATATTAGTCAGGGTAACCACATTTTCAGAAGCATGTTAATGTATTTAGTATTAAATGCAAATGTTCTTAGTCTCACATAGATAAGTCATTCTGGAAATATATTATAAGCAGCAATCTAGTCAAGAGGCTCAGATTACGTTAAAAGCCATATGCTGTTGGACTCTTCATCAACTGAAGAAGTAACTGGATATCAGGCATAATCCTCTGCCACCCATTCACTCATCTACTTAACATGTGGAGTCAAATTATTATTTTTTTAAAACAACGGCTTCTTTTAATGCCCCAATTAGGGCCATGATTTGGGACCTCACATGACGTTGAAATCCGTCTGAAATTTTCAGAGTAGCCGAGTGTGTAGAGTAAGCATTTGCAGTTACACAGACAGATTATTAAATGCAATATGGCTCAAAGAGGTGGTGAATTTGGATGTATAAACTTGCTGCACATAGTTTAATGAAACAGGGTCAAAATAGATGCTAACATTGGATCATGCTGTGCAGTTTATGTCTTGCAGTGCAAACCCATAACCATCATCTATCATTGATCTTTAAAGCAGGTCACAAATCAAATTATACAGTTATTATGGAGCAGTTGATTCTCATCCAGTTCATCTGAAGTCTCTTCATACTGGCCTGGAGTTTTGAGGGGACCAGTAATACACTGACCACGGTGGTCCAAGAGCAAGCATAAAGGAATAAAGGATGCTCGAATGTTCTTTTCTGTAAGTCCTGGCAAAATTGTGCTTAGAGTTTGTAAAACCCTTCCTTGGGAATCAGATATTCCTGTTCTAACATTCACAACTAATTCACTTAGGTATGAGAATGATAAAGCTAATCTGCCAGTCATGCAGATGAATGTGCTTGAGAATAATTTTGATATTCCAATTCAGGCATAACTGAGCACCATTTCTGTCTTCTTTATTATCCAATTTTGTAGTACATAGAAGGACATTGGAGAGTTATTTCTACTTTATTAATTATAAAATTCAAGCATTGTATGAATAGTTTGCAGTAATTACATTATTTTGAAAGAAATCTGGTCTTATTTTTGTGAGTAAACTCTGGGATGAATGTGGCATATTATGTGAAAAGTTTTTCAATGTTTCTTAAAGAGTGTAAACAGCAATTTATTGAAGTACAAGTGTCTCAATTTCTGACTTCTTGTGACTTTCTGATTTTATTTTAGTGCTAAAGACATCACCAGAACACTTCAATTTTTCGCAGGGTAGGGGAGTTCAAATTTCAAGGGCATTGGTTTAAGGTGAAAGGGAGAGATTTAAGAGAGACTTGAGTGGTAACTTTCTCAGACAGAGAGAGAGACCTCCATTGGAAGTGACAGAGAAGGGTACAGTTGCAGTATTTAAAAGACTTTGCATAGATATATAGAGAGGAAAGGTTTAGAGGGATATGTACCAAATGTAGGCAAATTGGACTAGCTCAGTCAGTCATTTTGGTTGGCATGGATGAAATGGGCTGATGGGCTGAAATTCTGTACTGTAGAACTCTGTGACTCTAATAAACATAACTAATTAGTTCTTAGCAATCTCCCACAAATGTTACAATGTTTAGATAATCCATTTTATTAAATTGATGTTGACTGATTTGTAAGCATTTGTTGGATTGCTGAGGCAAAGATAAATTTATAAAATAGGTAAAAGATAAATTTAAACCTTATCTCAGAAAACACTTTGCCCAAAAAATGTACAAAAAAAAAGAATGTAGTTATTTGTTGCTTTTCATGATTAGATGGCATGGAAGACTTTCAAAATGCAGTCACAATTTAACATAGTAATCACAGGAAGTTCCTACAAATAGCAGTTTCATAAAATACCAATTTGTTTTGTGATGTTGTCTGAAGGATCAATATTGGGCTGCCATTCAGGAATAACTGGCTCATTATTTTAAAGAATACCATGCGATGGTGATGCCACACTAGCTGAGGAGCTAAACAACTTCTTTGCTTGGTTTGACAGGGACAAGGACAACAATGAACCAGTAATGAAGGCCTTGACATATGAGGAGGTCACAATGCTGTCACTGAGCACAAATGAGGTGAGATGTACCTTCCGCTGTATCACCAAATGCAGAGCAGCTGGACCAGATGGCATACCCGGGAGGGTCCTCAAGGACTACACTAACCAACTGTCAGCGGTTTTTACTCTGTGTCCATTGCTGTGGTCCCCGCGTGCTTCATAATATCAACCATCATATCAATCTCAAAGCAGCCAGCAGTAACATGCCCCAAATGACTACAGACTGTTTGCACTCACCTCCCCATTGTTGCCAAGTACCTGGAGAGACTGACGATGTCCCAGATTAAGAATGCCATCCCTGCTACTCTGGACCAGCACCAGTTTGACTATAAGGCAAACAGATCAACAGAGGACATCATCTCCATCATTCTCCACTGGAACACTTGGGGTATAAAAACACCTACACCAGAATGCTTTTTATTGATACAGTTCTGCCCTCAACACCATACTCGCCAACAAGTTGACCATTAAACTATATAATCTGGGATTTAATACAACAATTTGCAACTGGATTCTGGATTTTTGCACCAATTGTGACCAAACAGTCAGACTAGACAAGTACACACCAACCTCCCTGACCCTGAACACCAGTGCACCGCAAGGATGTGTACTGGGCCCTCACTTCTTTACACTCTTTACACCCATGACTGTGACACCACCCCGCCTATGCCAGCAACTCCTTCATCTAATTTGCAGTCAACACCACAGTGATTGGATTAAATACAAATAAAACAAAACAGCATACAGAAAGGAGGTACAGAAATTTTCTGAATGATACAATAACCATAACCATTCTGTCTGTCTGTCTAGGTACCATATCCGATGTGGACTTTGGTGACCATGGTTTTCCATATAGATCTATCCTTCGTTTTTTGGCTGACTTCCATTTCCTCGATGTGTAGACACCTGGCTAAGCTTTTGACGTACATAAGCCGAGGTTTACTCTAGGTTTACACCCCTCAATCTTTCCAGAGAGTATGAGTTTTTCTAGTTCATCTTTCCGCATGATGTGTCCTAGGAATCTGAGTTGTCTTTCTCTTATTGTTGGTATGAGTGATCGAACTGCTTGAGCTCTTCTGAGAAATTCTTCATTCGATGTGTGTGTGTGGTCCATGATATTTTTAACATTCTCCTGTAGAACCATAATTCAGCTGCTTCTAGTCTCTTTTCCATTGCTGGAGAAATGGTCCAGCATTCACTTCCATAAGTCAGGATAGAATAAATGTAGCACTGCAGTATTCTGTTTTTAGTGTATGTGCTCATCTTTCTGTCTGTTAATATGGTCTTCATTTTTTGGAAAGCTTCTTTCACCATTGCTATTCTGTATTTGATATCTGTGTCGCACCTGCCCTTACTTGTTATTAGGCTGCCAAGATACTTGAACTTGTTGACTTGTTTAATGTTTGTATTTCCGATCTTGATCACACATTGTGGGATGTTTGTCTTTCTGGAGATGACCATGCTTTCTGTCTTCTTGGTGTTGATTGAGAGGCCTCTGTGATTACTTTCTGCTGCCACTATAGTGAGTAGTTCTTGAAGTTTTGTTTCTGAGTCAGCTATTAGTACGATGTCTTCAGCATATCTGATGCTAGTTATATTATGGCCTCCAATTGTGAATCCTTTGATGTCTTTGATACTTCTCAAGATATTTTCACTATACAGGTTGAATAAGTCTAGTGAAAAGACACAACTTTGCCTGACTCCTCTCATGATATTCACATACTCACTCACTTCTCCTTCTATTCTGATGGATGCTGTCTGGTCCCAGTATAAGTTTCTTAAGAAATGTATATCTGTCCCATCTATGTCAAGATCTTGAAGCATTTCCAGAAGATCTTGCTGTCTGACAGTGTCAAAAGCTTTTGTATAGTCAATGAAACATAGGTAGATATCCTTTTATACCTGGATTGCTCATTCACAGATCATCCGTAGCATGAAAATTGCATTTCTGGTTCCTGTGTTTTCCACAAAGCCGCATTGTTCTTTACTGATTTCTGGTTTTATACGATATCTTGCTCTCATTATGATTACTCTGAGAATAATTTTTGCCACATGGCTCATCAGGCTTATTGTACGATATAATTGACATTCTGTTGCTCCCTCTTTCTTTGGAAGTGTGATGAACACTGATTTACTTAAATCATCAGGTATCTCCCCATGATCATAGATTTCTGTTATTTTCTCTATTCCAAAATCTTCAAAGGCCAGTATCATTTCAACAGCAATGTTGTCTGAACCAGTTGCTCTTATTGACACATAATGAGACTTAACAACCATTCACTTAACATAAAAAAACAAAGAAATAATTGTTGATTTCAGGAAATCAAGAAGGTATGAACAAGCTCCACTACTCATAAATGATGAAGCAGTGGAAAGAGTCTCCAGCTTTAAGTTCTTGGGAGTGAACATCACAGAGGATCTCTTTTGGACCACCAAAACCTCCTTGTTAGTAGAGAAGGCTTAACAGTGTCTATACTATCTCAGGAGTTTAAAAAGAGCAAATCTGTCCCAAGCGCTGCTGGTAAGCATTTATCAATGTGTAATTGAGAGCATGCTGACCTACTGCAAGGCAGTATGGTACACTAGCTGCAACAAGATTGACCAAAAAGCACTTCAATGAGTGCTCAGAACTACACAGAACATCACTGGGACACAGCTACCAGATATAGAAACCACCTATAGCTCATGCTGTCTACGGCGGGATCACACATCATAATGGGTTCATCCCATCCCAGTATCAGCTGTTCAATCTCCTACCATCTGGTAGGATGTACAGAAACATCTCCACATAGACATCCAGATTGAAAAACAGCTTTTCTCCCAAGGCTGTTGTTTAACTGAACAATGGCCTCCCCCACACCCATAATCCCTAGGCACGATCGACAATCTCTAAGCGCAATACATGGACATGTGCAATATTTGGGTTCAAATGGAGCAACTACCTTCCTTTGATTTCAGAGCTCTTTTAAAAAAAAATCTCAGCTTTAATTTTTGATGCTCTATTTTAACTAATCATTGTATTTTATAACATGGGCAAATGCAATACTTCAATGGGGCCGCCACTCTTCCTTTTAGTTTTAGGGTTGTTTGTTTTCACTTAGCTGCCATTCTAAATAACTCAGATCTTATTTTAAATGTAGTCATTGTGTTTTCAGTAATTGAATTGTTGCTTTGGACTGAATGGAGTTTCACTGCAATTGCATTGTCCTTAGCAATGACAATAAAGCTCTAACTAAAACTAAACTAAAACCATGAGTTTTTTTTTACATCCACTCGAGAGCATGGATAGGTTCTCAGCTGGAGGAGCAGACATTGCCAAAAATAGTATTCTCTCATTAATGTTTTCATGTCATTCGAGTTTCACCCTCCCACCTACTGACCAGAGAACTACCAACCACGCCATAAAATGGATGTCTAAGCAGCATAAGGGGAAAGTATTTCAGAAGCAGATGAAGAAGTTATATGTGGAGTGTGCATTCTTCCCAGACTAGTGACAATGATGGGTTTTTATCTTATCACTGCAATATTAATCAGATCGCTGATTCAGATCTAGAACCTAGAACTGTAAACAGACCCATGCGGTCACACGTAAGGTGTGTTAGCTGCCTATAGCATATTCTAATTAAAGTTAATGCTAGTAACACAAAAATAAGCTACTATTGTGCTTACAGACTCCTTCAAGAACTTTCTGTGGTTTTATTGAAACTGATTGTCTTTTAGTCTGATCCCAGACTCAAGGTCTGAAACGTAGCTCAGTTTCAGTAGGCATACAAAAGGACACTGTTTTTCCACATCACAGTATACACTTGTGAAACAGGAGCCCTTTCCCCTCAATTCTAATCTCTGGCAGTTACTTTTGATTTAAATATACCTTATTTTTAGTTTAATAGTACATTTTATATAGAAAGGACCATAAAAGCGATAGGCAAATCCTTTATTTTTACTATTCAAGCCCAAATCAAAGCAAGGGGCAAAGAATAAAACGGCAATATACATTAATGCTGTAATTCAGCTGCAGCTCCAAATCTGCAGTGAGACACATGCACACAAACTCCTGCTGTGCTTGAACCTTGCCTGATTAAATAACTCATGACAGGATGTCCTGTTATATTTCTAAATGAATAATTATGGGGTCATTCAAAAGTGTAACTGCATACCTGCCAGTGTTCAGTAATTCAGCAAATTGTGACGGTTCTGATTGTGGGTAAGTGCTAGCTGAAAAGTCAGTGGCGGATTTCTCTGGGTTTGCGCACATTTCCAAAGGAAGCCACTCTGTTTTCATCCCATTTTAATTAATGCCGGGAAGATAAGGTGAATTTTTCAACATGTTTTGAACTGTCTAATTTGCTGATGTTCATTGCACCCAGAACATCTAGTGTGCATAGATCTTGTCAGATCTGCAACATTTTGTGTTGACATCATCCTTCCATCCTTAAAAGCTAACTCTTGAGTTCCGTCTTTCAAACCTCGCACATTATCTGCTAATACATCCCCAAGTTTGACACACATCCACACTGGATGATTCTGAAATGTATCATTGCAGATGGTGCTATTGAAACTCTTGTGCACATCATATACATGCATGCAAAAACACTAATAAAGACTGAGAATGCCTGCAGATAATCAGGAAATGTTATTATACCTGGGATTACTTTGACTGGAGTAAGCCATACGGGGAATCAAAAGTTGTACTAAAGCTTTAATAAAAGCATGAATTATCACCAATATTCTTCATCACATTCCACTAGAATGAAATTGACTGAAGTTGATATTATGAGCGTAATGGGCCAATATGTCATTTTATAATCTGCAACATTATGGAGATTGTGCGCTGTTAATCTTTTCTTTAGATTGAACTTCATACTTAACCCATCTGAAGCCATTCAGAGTGCTAAGTCTGCTCTTCGCTTCAGGGATGTGGTTGGCTAAGTCCAACATGGGAGAGCCGGGCTCAGGCTTGTCCCAAAAGCTCCTCAGTGGCACAAGGCAACATCAGTGCAGAAGAGACGACTCGTGGTGGAAGAGTTGAGAAGACAGGAGGAAGCAGAGCGAAACGCCAGGGCCATCTCAATGGCCAAGCAGGGCCACTGGACTAATTTGGGAGAGTCTGGAAAAGAGGAAACTTAGCTGGCGTGACATCTGGGAGATGGAGGGATCTCGGCTAAGTTTTGTCATCAGAGCCACTTATGACCTCCTACCCACACCCCAGAACCTGAACCAGTGGAGGGGAGAAGACCCTGCTTGCTTTTTTTGTCAAGCACCTGGATCACTAAGGCACATTTTAACAGGATGCACCACGAGCCTCACCCAGGGGCGGTACACTTGACAGCATAACCAAGATCTCAGCCAGCTGGCATCAATCTTGGAACAGAGGCAAATCACCACAAATGTTCTCCCACAAACATCGGCAGGAAATGTCCACATTACACGATTTGTACCAGCAGGCCAACCTCCAGAGCACCATATAACATCAAAAGATGCAAGCATTCTGCAGGTGGCTCGGGATTGGAAAATGGATGTAGACTTGGAAAAAAAAAGCTTGTGTTTCCCCCAGAAATTGCAGCTACAACACTCCGGCCAGACATGGTCCTGTGGTCCACAACAGCCAAGCTGGCATATGCTGTGGAATTGACAGTACCATGGGAAGATGTGTTGAAGAAGCTTATGAGAAGAAAAAGATCAAGTACTCTGAACTGGCAACTGAAGCTGCCCAGAATGGCTGGGAGACCAAGATTTTCCCTGTAGCAGTGGGATGCAGGGGATTCGTTGCTACATCTACGACCAGTCTATTGAAGAAGATGGGGGTGAGGGGTCACTGCCTCCAACAAGCAATCAAGCCCTTGTCAAATGCAGCAGAAGAAAGCAGCAATTGGATTTGGATTAAAAGGAAAGACAACAACTGGGCTGCAAGATGAAGACAGGAGGGTATGGAACTGAGGGGGGGTGTATCTGGGACGCCAGGTAGCACCGTTGAGCCCTCTGGAGATGTCGTGGGCTTATCAACGAAACGTCAAAGAAGGAGGGTGCCCACCTGATGACCCCGATGATGTACCTACCCTCCTTGTCACCACTCCCAGCCCACTGCCAACATCGAGAGTGCTGAATTACCATAGGGATTGAAACATCAAGTCCTAGTAGCTCTACTACTCATTATAAATTAGAAAAGTCATTTTGTGCTAGTTTGTACATTTTGTTCACCTTATTCTTTAAATTTTTGGTTAGCTTTCTCTAATCATTAGATGAAGCCAGATTCAGCTCTGGTATGCCACCAACAAAAACAAGGCCCATACATGAGGAGGGATCATTTTGTCTCATGAATTACTCTAGGGCTAATGGCAGCCAATTTACAAACCCTGACATAATCATGATCCAAGTTGGATGCCTAGACTTAGCCAGAGTTTATGGAGAAACTACTACAAAATAAAAATGAGTAGAACAGCAGGATTCTATTGCTTGTCATTTCTTGTCAGCACACAACTTCTAGTATAGCAGACATTTGAAGAAAGGCACCTGAAAATGCCAGAAAGGGTTGTATGAAATGTGTAAATGTGATGAACTGTCACAGCTGGAATTCAATACAGTATTGCACATAGAAGGACAAACAGGAAGCACCCATTGTCCATGAGTTCTGTTGAACTAGTAACTGAAAGAGACCCAGATCTCATTGCAAATGTGTGGTTAACATGTCCAACCAAGGCCAAGAAAACATATAACCACAGCCAGCAGAATGTAGACCTATACCATCAAAATATCAGTCAAAAAAAGTGATAATTAATTTGTAAAATATTCTGAACCATCCGCACATTGTGCACCTTGAAACCAAGTGTGGTCCTGGCTGTGGAGACTTATAAGCAACAGGAACAATGAAAAGGAATTACGGCATCTGGTGCAAAAAGATACGTTTATGAAGAAAGACCAGAAGAGCGTCTCTTAGAGCTGATGGCATGGAGGTATATAAATAGTTTATAAGAATTGAAACTTTATAGTAGCTAACAGATTCAAATAGAGACACAAATAGAAAATTGCTATGGAATAAAAACAACACACCATACAATAAAACTAAGATATTATGTTTTGTAAAGTCTGGCCTTGTATTCAAAGGAATGAAAGGTTATTAAGCAATCTTCAGCATTTTAGCTCAATGTAATGCCACATACAGAAAGATAAGCTAAGCCAGTTGAATGTTTAGTGTTTGAATAATTCTGAGAGTTTCATAGAGCATTTAAAATCTTGACTGCTACTAATATTTAAAATATTTGGAGAAGTAAGATTAACTAATCTTTATATTAACAATTAGATATTATTTTGCAACACAAATTAAAGAAATTGGAAAGAATCACATATTTTAAGTGAATACAGTAAACTTGAAATGGCAACAATTATTAAGGGCATAGTCATGGTTTGTACTATTGGGAGAATGCTACAACGAGTACCAAACTTGTATAATTGTTAACCATATTTCATGCCTTTGGCTTAAGTACCACTTTATGTTATACCGGGACACTTTTAATTCTCTTGAAAGAATTGCTGAATTGAAACCATGCAAGATAAAAAAAAGGAGAAATAGTAAAAACATTTACATGGTTTAAAGATTCAAACAAAGTTTTACAGTAGCCAAACCAAGTGTTGAACTTTGCCGCATCTTTTGCTATACACATTTGAAACATTAATAAAATGTATATACTTACTTCATGGTAGGTTTGACAGGACACTACATTCATCCAATAAAACTGTTTGAGATATCTGATAGTCTAAGTACCCATTTAGTCGTCATTATTAATGGTTTGGCTACCATGCATCCAAACTGCAAGTGAATTATCAGTTCCTTCCTTAAGTGTAGTAAGTATTGTGAGTTTATTTTTATAAAAGAAATAAAGTGATCTAATGGAGAATTTTCCATGCTTCTCCACGATTGTTCTATTGTCATGTGCATGTGGATTTCATTATGAACTTGCCCCAGGCGCCATTAGTCTTGTACCTAAGCCAACAGTAATTTGGTTTATGGAGATCATATGGCAGTGAAACAGAGCTTGAAAGACAGAACTCTAAGAACCATATTTGATGAATTTCCTATGATTTGAGTCTGGGTTTATTCTTTCCTGTTGTGGAACAGACACCCTACTGCACACGCGCCGAACTTGGATGAGCGACAGTAAGAGCCAATTAAACTACAATATACGCACTGTTTTCACACATCTCATATTGCATTTCCTATCAGGAAAACGGCCCTGTAAATGATCCAAATGTGGGCAGAAAACCACACAGAGTGAAGGTTGCCTTTGTCATTAACAATTAATGTAACCACCATGGCTGGAAAGAACTACTGGAACAGCATTGTGCGTTGAGTGGTTAAGCTAGAAAAGGACGAGTTATGAGCAGGACAAAACATTAAGTGAACTGCAAAAATAAATCAAGTAGGTCAGTTGGGGTGAATACATTTTGATGAGTATTTTACTCAAAACATTTGAATATCTAAATCATATTTTAAGACGTACTGTATTCTACTATAAGAAAGAAGGCTACAGGGAAGGTAACACCAGGATATTTCAATCTTTTGATTGATTTGTTCTAAACGGTGTAAATGTCGGTTTTCATTAATGTGACCAAAATGTCATCAAGTAGTTTAAAGTGCTTTAATGCTGTTTTATCGTTTACATTTTTGGAGCGGGTGGAAATGAATCCCATCTGTGGGTTACAAAACATTAAAGAAAACATGACAGACTATTTAGACGTGCTGCTTCCAACTGCATTAGAGTTCACATTGTCAGCAACAATGAGCCAGACACAGGCTAGATTTGTTTTCTTTCACTTTGTCTAAAAAAGCAGGGCACTTACCTCAGGAAATCAAAGTCAATGGTAGAGTATCTGGACTGGAGAAGTGCCCAGAGGCCCCAGGAAAAGTGTGAAGCCTAAGCACAGAAGAAAAGAAATAAGGAAAAAAATGATCAATAATGCACTTAAAGTTAATTTAAAAAATACACATATTTATGCCAGATATTGTGAGTCAACAAAACAACTTGCACAGTAACCATGAGGCATGTGCAGAATATTATAGTGACAGAAGAAGATTAAAAGCTTATTGATTCAGCTTGATGGGAACATTTACTGTTTTCCAAATGTAACCTTAGTCATTGTTATCATGTGACATTTCCTTTCTTCCTCGAAACTATATATACATTTCGTACTTAAGATATGGTAACAGCTCTGGGTTTCAGTAATAGAGCTATTATTCTTGAACCCAACTTGTTTGACCTAACAGACTAATTAAATAATTACCCGAGTAAAACTGGATTCTTACCCTTCAAGTAATGAAGGCAGTTTCTGAACCGGCAGATGACAAAACATTCATGTATTTGATTTGTGTACATAGGCAATTACTAAGAACATTGCTAATCCAATTCTTACACTAACCAGGAATATAAGCAAACAGCATAAAATAAAGCTGTGTTAGCATAAAGATTATCTTTCAAAAATGGCGATTTGAAAGTCAGCACTGACAATTTAGTGAGTTCAAAGTACACCTCAGATGTTTGAAAACCTACATTTTGTCATTTGTCTTAATTAAAAAGCATTATGTTAAAAAGAATTTGAAGCGGTCGGATTGTCAAATGAGTCATTAATGTATAGTGCAGAATGAAGCAGACTTTTCATATCTGACCTGATAGAGAAACCACACCAGTCCCACACTGATGTGGTTGACTCAGAGAATATTTCAGTGATTGCTATGCCTTCAGAAGAATTGAACCCAATAATAGACCACCATATCAAAGAAAGACAAAAAGTACACAAAATAATTCCCCATGTTTTCACAAAAAAAAACAAAAGGTTGCTGACACCTAGGTCCTGCTGAACAACACGGCATACTCTGTTGGTATGCTTTATCTTCAGTCTTGAGTGCGCTGCTGTGGATAGTGTCCCTGAGAGAGTCCCACCTCTGCTGAGCATCTCCTTCTGGTGGGTCTGCAAAGACAGCATCCTCCAGTGACTTGATGGACTCCACCGCTTTGTCTGGGTGTTGTGTCTCACTGGCATTGATGCGCTGCTTGCCTGGAGGCTTGGCGTAGTGCACCTTCCTTGGCTGAAGTCTGATCTTGCAGCAAACCAGAGAGTGATCCGTGTCGCTGTCAGCACTCTGAAAGGAGTGAGTCATGAGCACGTTTCTCAGGTAACGGCGTCTTGTGATTATCAGGTCTAGCTAGTGCCAGTGTTTGGAGCGGGGATGTCGCCAAGACACTTTGTGATGAGCTTTGGTCTGGAAGTAGGTGTTGGTGACACACAATTTGTGGAGCATGCAAAGCTCGAGCAGACATTTCCCATTGTCATTCATGCAGCCAATCCCATATGGCTCCAGGCAGTTCGGCCAGGAGTCATGGTCGGCGCCCACTCTGGCATTGAAGTCGCCAAGTAGCAGCAACTGCTCCTGACTTGAGATCTCCTGTATCATAATTGAGAGCTGGTCGTAGAACTCATACTTTGCGTCTTGTGTAGAGTAGAGGGTTGGGGCATAGACGCTGACAAGGTTGACAGGCCCGTCCGATGTGTGGAGTCGAAGTGAGAAAATCCACTCTGTCCCTTTCTCACTAAGCTCTACCATCTTCAGCAGCGAGTTCTTCATGGAAAAGCCGAAACCATGCTCTCTGGTCTCGTCTGAGCCCTTCCCCTGCCAGAAGAAGCAGACGACGTGGCACTGGCAACACACCCTGAAGAGCAACTGCAACACCTCATCGAGAGTTTCTCAAGAGCCTGCCAGGACTTCAGCTTGACCATCAGCCTGAAGAAGACCGATGTGTTGGGCCAAGGCGTTGAGCACTCCCCTGCCATTACCATCAACAACTAAGAGCTGGAGGTAGTTCACAAGTTTACATGTCTTGGCTCCACCATCATGGACAGTCTCTCCCTAGACCCCAAGATCAACAGACGGAACGGACGAGCAGCCTCAATATTTGCCAGGCTGACAAAGAGAGTCTGGGACAACAGAAAGCTGACAATGCACACCAAAGTTGCAGCCTACAGGGCCTGTGTCCTCTTCACACTGCTTTACGGCAGCGAAACCTGGAGTCTCTACTACAGACAAGAGCGGCGTCTCAACGCCTTCCACTTTTGCAGCCTGAGACGCATCCTGGACATCAATTGGACTGACTGAATCACCAACAATGAGGTCCTGGCCTGCGCCCAGATACCCAGCCTCTTCACCCTGCTCCAACAACGCCGCCTCCGCTGGCTGGGCCACGTACACTGCATGTCGATGGGAGGATCCCGAAAGACCTGCTGTACGGGGAACTGGCCTCTGGCAAGGGAGCACAAGGGTGGCCCCACCTTCGTTTCAAAGATGTCTGCAAAAGAGACATGAAGTCACTGAACATGAGCGTCGAGAGGTGGGAGGACATTGTAGGCGATCACTCTCGCTGGAGGCTGGAACTACGCAGAGGGCTAAAAAGAGGAGAAGAGAAACTGAGGCTTGCTGCTGAAGAAAAGCGCACTCGTCGGAAAAACAGCACCAAGACAACACCGGAGAACAGCGCTTTCAAGTGCAGTCGCTGCAGCCGAGACCGTCAGTCCCGTGTGGGCCTCTACAGCCACAACAGACGCTGCTCTACCAACACAGACTGAAGCAAGACTTTCCAGGTGCAGATCCATGGTCTCGCAAGAGTAACGGATGCCACACACACACACACAATATCTTCATCTAAAAATAAAATTAAGAATGCAAGAAAACCTGCTGTAAATGCCCTGCGTTTACGTCATGCTTTCACCCATGAATCTTGTGCCAGAAATTGGTCTTTTCCTATCAGTTTTATTTTTTTTTAGTAGTTAATTCACATTTCAGTATCTGGGCATTGCTAGCTTGGCCAGCACTAACTGGCCTGGGGTAGGAGGTGGTGAACCACTGCATCCTTCTGCTGGGGTGGTCCCACTGTAGTGTTGAGCAAGGAGTTTCAGGATTTAGATGAGTAATACATTTCTAAGTCTTAGAGGGAAACCTGCATTTCACTGCACTTATTGAATTTGCTGGTGGAGACTTGGGATTTCAGAGGAGGTGTCAGATATTGAAGGTGAGTGATTGCAATGTACTGTATTGTGAAGGTGGTATTCTCTCTGCACCAGCGACCGAGGGAATAAAAAATAAAGCTGGTTAAAATATGTCAGTAAAGTAGATTTTTTACCTGTTCTTGCAGTGAACATTGATAAAAGAAAGTTCAGCTTCTTTTTAAAAAATTCAGTGAAAAACTAACAGTGCTTGCTATTTACTGCAAAATCCAGGCCATGACCAGAAAGTGAAAGGACAGGGTAAAACTGGAATGATAAAGACCAAACCGTACTTGGTCAAACTGGAAAAAAATGGCAGAAGGCAAATTGATTTCAAAGTTTCAGAGAAATGGATATATCGTCATCGTTTGATTATTGGAGTTGGTTAGAACATTTTTTTATTGGATAATGAAACTTTTCTAACTCAAACTGTTTTGTCAGAAATCCATCTACGATTATAGCACTCAGACCACTTTCATAAATTAACCAAAAATAGTTTTATTCTCTTAATCCTGATCTGGAGATGCAAAATGCTCAGAAGAAAAATAAATATATTTAATCTAAAGTAAATGCAAAGCAAAATACAAAGCAAAGTTTTCTGAGATCACTAAAATAAGTAAAACCAAAGTAGAACATACAGGGTTAATGGTAAGGCACTGAGGAGTGCAGTGGAACAGAGGGATCTGGGAATACAGATACATAATTCCCTAAAAGTGGCGTCACAGGTAGATAGGGTCGTAAAGACAGCTTTTGGTACATTGGCCTTTATTAATCAAAGTATTGAGTATAAGAGCTGGAATGTTACGATGAAGTTGTATAAGGCATTGGTGAGGCCGAATCTGGAGTATTGTGTTCAGTTTTGGTCACCAAATTACAGGAAGGATATAAATAAGAATGAAAGAGTGCAGAAAAGGTTTACAAGGATGTTGCCGGGACTTGAGAAACTCAGTTACAGAGAAAGGTTGAATAGGTTGGGATTTTATTCCCTGGAGCGTAGAAGAATGAGTGGAGATTTAATAGAGGTATATAAAATTATGATGGATATAGATAGAGTGAATGCAAGCAGGCTTTTTCCACTGAGGCAAGGGGAGAAAAAAACCAGAGGACATGGGTTTAGGGTGAGGGGGGAAAAGTTTAAAGGGACATCTTCTTCACACAGAGAGTGGTGGGAATATGGAATGAGCTGCCAGACGAGGTGGTAAATGCGGGTTCTTTTTTAACATTTAAGAATAAATTGGACAGATACATGGATGGGAGGTGTATGGAGGGATATGGTCCGTGTGCAGGTCAGTGGGACTAGGCAGAAAATGGTTTGGCACAGCCAAGAAGGGCCAAAAGGCCTGTTTCTGTGCTGTAGTTTCTCTATGGTTTTCTATGGTTTCTAAGTCATGGTGTTTCACAGGAACATTATCAAATAAACTAACACCTATGTGTAACATAACGATGCACTAGAATAAACATGCAAGAGCTTGATGAAACAATTAAGTTATAATTTTCACTTTATCTTTATCTCTGGGTTTGTGAGGAACGTTAAGGGAAAACTTCAGAAATGCTGAAATATTGGGCTTTGGCAAGAAGGGGTGAAGGTTGTAGGTAGATCATGTTTGTTATTTGTTTTCCTTTCTTTCTTTCTTATTGCAGAGTTAGAGCAGTGGGTATGCCATGCAAGATAGTGAATCCTCTTGCTCCTCTTGCAGGATGTAGAAAGGCAGGGAGACCTCCAGTGTCCTTGACATCTACACTGCAAGAAGTGCATCCATCTAAATCTTCTTCAGAACGAATCTCCTTTCAAGCTGTTTTAAGGACAGAGTTGGAACTGGATGAACTCCAGATGGCTTTGGAGGCTGAGGTGTTGAATGACAGTACTTACAGGGAGGTAGTTACCCCCAAGTTCCAGGACACAGGTAACTTCAGAGGCAGATAGGCAGCCAATGCAGACACCCCTGTGGCTGGTCCTCATATACCACTTTGGGTACTGATGGGGGGGGAGCGGGGGTGACCAAACAGAGGAAAGCTGCAGTGGTCAGGTCTCTGGCACCGACTTGGTGGTTTAGGAGGGAAGGGGAAGAAAAGGCAGTCTGTTGTTCTAGGCGATTCATTGGTTAGGGGAATGGACTAAGAGTATCTCTGGATGAGAATCAGATTCCCAGATGGTATATTGCCTCCCAAGTGCCAGGATCAGGGTCATCGAATGGAGTTCAAGGCATCCTGAAGTGGGAGGGTGAGCAGCCAGAGGTTGTGGTTTACACCAGTATGATTGACATGGGTAAGAAGGGTGATGAGGCCCTGCAAAGTGATTTCAGGGAGGTCGGTGTTAAGTTAGGTCATCCCGGGCTGTGATCTCAGGATTGCTACCCATGCCACACGCTAGTGAGACCAGAAATAGGAAGACCCTTCAATTTAGACTGTGGCTAAGGATATGGTGCAGGAGGGAGGGCTTCAGATTTTTGTATCTTTGGTCTCTGTTCTGGTGAAGGTGGAATCTATACTGGAGGGATGGTTTGTACCACTGAAATATCACTGGGAAGTATCACTGAAATATCATTATGGGAAGTTTGCTAGTGCTGCATGGTGAGGTTTAAACTGGAGTTGTTTGGGGGGGGGGGGCAGGGAGTAGGACTAAAATGCCAGAGCAGAGGTCGTCAGAATCAGAATCAGAAACAAGATTAATACCACTGGCATATGAGAAGTATTCGCCCCCTCTGGAAGTTTTCATATTTTATTGTTTTACAACATTGAATCTCGGTGTATTTGATCAACGTAAAAAGACTCTTTTGTGTTAAAGTGAAAACATGTCTCTACAAAGTGATCTAAATTAATTTCAAATATAAAACACAAAATAATTGATTGCTTAAGTATTCTCCCCCTTCAAGTCAGTATTTAGTAGATGCACATTTGGCAATAATTACAGCCTTAAGTCTGTGTGGATAGGTCTCTATCAGCTTTGCACATCTGAACACTGCAATTTTTTCCCATTCTTCTTTACAAAACTGCTAAGGCTCTGTCAGATTCCATGGGGGTTGTGAGTGAACAGCCCTTTTCAAGTCCAGCCACAAATTCTCAATTGAATTGAGGTCTGGGCTCTGACTTGACCACTCCAAGACATTAACTTTGTTGTTTTTAAGTCACTCCTGTGTAGCTTTGGCTTTATGCTTGGGGTCATTGTCTTGCTGGAAAACAAATCTTCTCCCAAGTCGCAATTCTCTTGCAGACTACATCAGGCTTTCTTCCAGGATTTCCCTGTACTTTGTTTCATTCATTTTGCCTTCTATCTTTACAAGTCTTCTAGGGTCTGCTGTAGCAAAGCATCCCCACAGCAGCCACCATATTGCTTCACAGTAGGGATGGTGTGCTATTGATGATGTGTGGTGTTTGGATTACACCAAACATAGCATTTAGTCTGCTGGCCAAAACGCTTAATTTTGGTTTCATCAGACCATAGAATTTTCTTCCAGCTGACTTCAGAATCTCACACATGCTTTCTGGCAAACTTCAGCCAAGATCTCATGTGAGTTTTTTGCAACAGTGGCTTTCTCTTTGCCACTCTCCCAGAAAGCTGCAACTGGTGAAGTACCCAGGCAACAGTTATATCCACCGTCTCTCCCATCTCAACCACTGAAGCTGGTAATTCCTCGAGAGTTGTCATAGGTCTCTTGGTGGCCTCCCTCACTAGTCCGTTTAGAGCACTGTCACTCAGTTTTTGAGGATAGCCTGCTTTAGGCAGATTTACAGCTGTGCAATATTCTTTCCATTTCTTGATAATTGACTTAACTATACTCCAAGGAATATTCAGTGACTTGGAAATTTTCTTGTATCCATCTTGTGCTTTTCAATAACCTTTTAGCAGAGTTGCTTGGAGTGTTCTTTTGTCTTCATGGTGTATTTTTTGTGTTACCAGGTTCAAATATGGCTGAAGTGCGGAGTGAGAGACACTGAAGCAAGTCGATAACTTACAAAACTTTAATGCGAACAGTGTTAAAGGGAACATAAACAATAAATGCTAGGCCAAATAGGGCCATTAACTAAAGCTCTCAAATGGAAAATGAAGCCTACACTGCGGCTGAAAAGAAAATCTAAACATTAAACGAACACCGCTAGTCTTCAGAGTCAGTTGACTCGAAAGTCCAAATTCTCAGGGAAGGCCGAAAGCAAACAGGCAGTGAAGCGTTGCTGTGCGCTGTCCAAGTCTTGACAAGCACAACGATGACAAATATGGAGTTAAATACTATCACTATTAAATAATAATTAGCTGACACATGCAAATTCACAAGCACAATTGACATATCTACTGCACCGCCGAATCTGTGGTTGTGACAAATACAAGTGTATTTTTGCTGCAATCAATTAAAACAGCTTGACAGCACACAGGTCTCCAAAAACAGCTCTCCATTTAACTAATTATGTGACTTCTAAAACCAATTGGCTGCACTCGTGATGATTTGGTGTGTCATATTAAACGGGGGGATGAATACTTATACAATCAATTTTTTTGTGTTTTATATTTGTAATTAATTTAGATCACTTTGTAGAGTGGTTGTAGACAGGTCATATTCTGCATGGAGGTCAGTGACCAGTGGTGTGCCTCAGGGATCTGTTCTGGGACCCTTACTGTTCGTGATTTTTATAAATGACCTGGATGAGGAAGTGGAGCGTTGGGTTAGTAAGTTTGCGGATGACACAAAGGTTGGAGGTGTTGTGGATAGTGTGGAGGGCTGTCAGAGGTTACAGCGGGACAGTGATAGGATGTAAAACTTGGCTGAGAAGTGGCAGATGGAGATCAACCCGAATAAGTGTGAGGTGGTTCATTTTGGTAGGTCAAATATGATGGCAGAATATAGTATTAATGGTAAGACTCTTGGCAGTGTGGAGGATCAGAGGGATCTTGGGGTCTGAGTCCATAGGACACTTAAAATTACTGCGCAGTTTGACTCTGTGGTTAAGAAAGCATATGATGCATTGGCCTTCATCAACCATGGGATTGAATTTAAGAGCCGAGAGGTAATGTTACAGCTGTATAGGACCCTCGGCAAACCCCACTTGAAGTACTGTGCTCAGTTCTGGTCACTTCACTATAGGAAGGAGGTGCAAACTGTAGAAATTATGCAGAGGGGATTTACAAGGATGTTGCCTGGATTGGGGTGCATGCCTTATGGGAATAGGGTGAGTGAGCTTGGCCTTTTCTCCTTGGAGTGATGGAGGATGAGAGGTGACCTGATAGAGGTACATAAGATGATGAGAGGCATTGATTGTGTGGATAGTCAGAGGCTTTTTCCCAGGGCTGAAATGGTTCCCACAAAAGGACACAGGTTTAAGGTGCTAAGGAGTAGGTACAGAGGAGATGTCAGGGGTAAGTTTCTTACTCAGAGAGTGGTGAGTGAGTGGAATGGGCTGCCGGCAACGGTGGTGGATGTGGATACGATGGGGTCTTTTAAGAGACTTTTGGATAGGTACATGGAGCTTAAAAAAATAGAGGGCTATAGGTAAGCCTAGTAATTTCTAAGGTAGGGACATGTTTGGCACAACTTTGTGGGCCGAAGAGCCTGCATTGTGCTGTACATTTTCTATGTTTCTATTTGTTTTCACTTTGACACAAGAGAGTCTTTTTCTGTTGATCAGTATTAAAACAGCTAAATTAAATCCATTATGATTCATTGCTGTAAAATAATAAAACATGAAGACTTCTAAGGGGGGTGAATACTTTTTATAGACACACTATATAAAATTAAATTAAGTAAGCAGTGGAAATCAAGAGGAAAAAATTAGTGAGGTAGTGCTCATAGATTCATTGTCCATTAGGAAATCTGATGCCAGAGGCGAAGAAGTTGTGCTGAAACATTGAGTGTGTGTCTTCAAGGTCCTGTACCTCCTACTTGATGAGAAGCAGGCATATCCTGGGTGATGGAGGTCCTTAATGATGGATGTTGCCTTCTTAAGGCATCGTCTTTTGAGGGTGTCTGCAATGCTGTGGAGGCTAGTGCCAGTTTTACCGATACTGTGCAGTGGCCCCTCCATACTACATGTGATGCAACCAGTCAGAATGATCTCTATGATACATCTGTATGAATCTGCTAGTGTCTTTGGTGACATACTAAGTCTCCTCAGGCTCCTAATGATATCCAGCCGTTGTCGTGCCTTCTTTGTAATTACATCAGTATGTTGGGCCCGGGATAAGTCTTCAGAGATGTTGACGTGCAGCAACTTGAAACTGTTTACTCCTTCCACTTCTGATCCCTCAGTGAGGATCAGTGTGTGTTCCCTCATCTTCGTCTTCCCAAAGTCCACAATCAATTCCTTGGTCTTACTGATGTTGACCATAAGACCATAAGACCATAAGACAAAGGAGCAGAAGTAGGCCATTCGGCCCACTGAGTCTGCTCTGCCATTTTATCATGAGCTGATCCATTTTATCCTATTTAGTCCCACTGCCCCGCCTTCTCACCATAACCTTTGATGCCCTGGCTACTCAGATACCTATCAATCTCTGCCTTAAAGACACCCAATTACTTGGCCTCCACTGCTGCCCATGGCAACAAATTCCATAGATTCAGCACCCTCTGACTAAAAAAATTTTTTCGCATTTCTGTTCTGAAAGGGCGCCCTTCAATCCTGAAGTCATGCCCTCTCGTACTAGACTCCCCCATCATGGGAAACAACTTTGCCACATCCACTCTGTCCATGCCTTTTAACATTCAAAATGTTTCTATGAGGTCTCCCCTCATTCTTCTAAACTCCAAGGAATACAGTCCAAGAGTGGACAAACGTTCCTCATATGTTAACCCTCTCATTCCCGGAATCATTCTAGTGAATCTTCTCTGTACCCTCTCCAATGTCAGCACATCCTTTCTTAAATAAGGAGACCAAAACTGCCCACAGTACTCCAAGTGAGGTCTCACCAGCGCCTTATAGAGCCTCAACATCACATCCCTGCTCCTATACTCTATTCCTCTAGAAATGAATGCCAACATTGCATTCGCCTTCTTCACTACTGGCTCAACCTGGAGGTTAACTTTAAGGGAATCCTGTACGAGGACTCCCAAGTCCCGTTGCATCTCAGAACTTTGAATTCTTTCCCCATTTAAATAATAGTCTGCCCGTTTATTTTTTCTGTCAAAGTGCATAACCATACACTTTCCAACATTGTACTTCATTTGCCACTTCTCTGCCCATTTTTCCAATCTATCCAAGTCTCTCTGCAGACTCTCCATTTCCTCAGCACTACCGGCCCCTCCACCTATCTTCATATCGTCTGCAAACTTAGCCACAAAGCCATCTATTCCATAATCCAAATCGTTGATGTACAATGTAAAAAGAAGCGGCCCCAACACTGATCCCTGTGGAACACCACTGGTAACCGGCGGCCAACCAGAATAGGATCCCTTTATTCACACTCTCTGTTTCCTGCCAATCAGCCAACGCTGTATCCACGTATGTAACTTTCCCGTAATTCCATGGGCTCTTATCTTGTTAAGCAGCCTCATGTGTGGTACCTTGTCAAAGGCCTTCTGAAAATCCAACTATACAACATCCACTGCATCTCCCTTGTCTAGCCTACTGGTAATTTCCTCAAAAAATTGTAATAGGTTTGTCAGGCAGGATTTTCCTTTAAGGAATCCATGCTGAGTTCTGCCTATCTTGTCATATGCCTCCAGGTACTCTGTAACCTCATCCTTGACAATCGACTCCAACAACTTCCCAACCACCGACGTCAAGCTAACAGGTCTATAATTTCCTTTTTGCTTCCTTGCCCCCTTCTTAAATAGCGGAGTGACATTTGCAATCTTCCAGTCCTCCGGAACCATGCCAGAATCTATCAACTTTTGAAAGATCATTGCTAATGCCTCCGCAGTCTCCACAGCTACTTCCTTCAGAACACGAGGGTGCATTCCATCTGGTCCAAGAGATTTATCGACCTTTAGCCTATTCAGCTTCCTGAGTACTTTCTCTGTCGTAATTGTGACTGCGCACACTTCTCTTCCCTGCCACCCTTGAGTGTCCGGTATCCTGCTGTCTTCCTCAGTGAAGACTGATGCAAAATACTTGTTCAGTTCCTCCGCCATCTCCTCATCTCCCATTACAATTTCTCCAGTATCATTTTCTATCGGTCCTATATCTACTCTCACCTGTCTTTTACTCTTTATATACTTGAAAAAGCTTTTAGTATCCTCTTCGATATTATTTGCTAGTTTCCTTTCATAGTTAATCTTTTCTCTCTTAATGACCTTCTTGGTTTCCTTTTGTAAAGTTTTAAAGACTTCCCAATCCGCTGTCTTCCCACTAATTTTTGCTTCCTTGTATGCCCTCTCCTTAGCTTTAACTTTGGCTTTCACGGTTGCATCCTTTTTCCACTCGAAAATTTCTTCTTTTTTGGAATATACCTGTCTTGCACATTCCTCATTTCTCGTATAAACTCCAGCCACTGCTGCTCTGCCGTCTTTCCCGCCAGTGTCTCTTTCCAGTCAACTTTGGCCAGTTCCTCTCTCATGCCACTGTAGTTTCCTTTACTCCACTGAAACACCGACACATCAGATTTCGGCTTCTCTTTTTCTAATTTCACAGTGAACTCAATCATATTATGATCACTGCCTCCTAAGGGTTCCTTCACCTCAATCTCTCCAATCACCTCCGGTTCATTACACAATACCCAATCCAATACAGCCGATCCCCTAGTGGGCTCAACAACAAGCTGTTCTAGAAAGCCATCTCGCAGACATTCTACAAATTCTCTCTCTTGAGATCCAGTGCCGACCTGATTTTTCCAATCTACTCGCATGTTAAAATCCCCCACAATTATCATAACACTGCCCTTCTGACAAGCCTTTTCTATTTCCAGTTGTAATTTGTAGTCCACATCCCTGCAGCTGTTTGGAGGCCTATAAATAACTGCCATCAGGGTCCTTTTACCCCTGCTATTCCTTAGCTCAACCCATAAAGATTCTGCACCTTCCGATCCTATATCACCTCTTTCTAATGATTTAATATCATTTCTTACCAATAAAGCCACGCCTCCCCCTCGGCCTACCTTCCTATCCTTCCGATGCACCGTATTGAGTGCAACACCACTCAATCAGCTGATCTATCTCACTCTTGTACACCTCCTCCTCATCATCTGAAATTCTGCCAGTAATAGTTGTGTCATCGTTAAATTTACAGATGGTGTTTGATCTGTGCCCAGCAACACATTTGTAGGCGTACAGAGAGTAAAGCAGTGGCTATGCGCGTATCCTCGAGGTGCGTCAGTGTTGATTGTCAGTAAGGAGGAGATGTTATTTTATATCTGCACAGACAGTGAGGAAGTCAAGGATCCAGCTGAAAAGGGAGGTACAGAGGCTCAGGTTTCAGAGCTTGCTGATTAGAACAGTGTTTGCATTCAACACTGAGTTGTAATCAATAATCAGCAATCTGATGTACGTATTACTATTGAACAGGTGCTCCAAGGCCGAGTGGAGAGCTAGTGAGATTGCATGTGCTGTAGACCTATTGTGGTGATAGGCAAACTACAGTGGGTCCAGCTCCTTGCTTAGGCAGGAGTTGATTCTAGCCATGACAAACTTCTCAAATCATTTTATCACGGTAGTTGTGAGTGCCAAGGATGATAAGTCGTTGAGGTAGCTCACACTGTTCTTCTTGGACACTGATATGATTGTCTCCCTTTGAAGCAGGTGGGAACCTCCAAATGCAACACTGAGAGCTTGAAATTTTTCTGGAACACTCCAGAGCATAGGTTTTCAGAGTGGGAAAAAGTGTTGCTAAGCCTACGTACAAAGTCAGGAATTGAAAGGCTGAGGTTGGTGGGACTATTGTTCTGAGTTGTGCACATTTCAATGCAAGGAGTATTGTTGGAGAGGCAGGTGAGTTAGGACATAGATCAGCATGTGGAATTATGACATTGTAGCCATACTGAGAATTGGTTTGCAGGAAGGGCAGGACTAGCAACTTGATGTTCCAGCGTCCTATTGTTTTAGAAGTGATAGATTGAGAGGGATTAAAGAGGGAGGGGAGGCTTTACTAGTCAGAGAAAATGTCACTGCAGTGCTCAGACAGAACAGACTGAAGAGCAAAGCTTCTGATGCTATACGGGTGGAACTGAGGAGTAAGAAAGGGATGACCTCGTTAATGCGATTATATTATAGAACACCCAATCATGCACAGCTTTTAGGGAAGCAAGTTTGTAGAGCAATCACAGACTGCTAAAAGAAACATAAGGTTGTTATAACAGGTGATTTTAACCTCCACATATCGACTGGGATTCCAAACTGTAAAAGATTCGGGTGGGATAGAATTTGTCAAATGTGTTCAGGAAAGTTTCCTTAATCAATTCCCAGAGGTCCAAACTATAGAGAGTGCAATACTAGATCTCCTATTAGGGAATGAGATGGGGCAGTTGGCAGAAGTTTGTGTTGGGGAACACTTTGTATTTAGTCATCATAATTCCATTAGTTTCAAGATAATAGTGGAGAAGAAGTCTGGTCCTTGGGTTGAGATTCTAAATTGGAGAAAGGCCAATTTTGATGGTATCAGAAAAGATCTGGCACGTGTAGATTGAGATAGGTTGTTTTCTGGCAAATGTGACTTGGTAAGTGGAAGGCCTTCAACAGTGAAATTTTGCAAATTTTGCAAGGGTAAAAGTCAAGGATAACAGGTTTAGGGAATCTTGGTTTTCAAGATACATTGAGGCCCTGTTTAAGAAAAAGAAGGAGGTGCATAGCAGGAAGGAGCAAATGTGGTACTTGAGGAGTGTAAGAAATGCAAGAGAGCAGTTTAGAAGGAAATCAGGACGGCTAAAAGAAGGCATGAGGTTGCTCTAGCAGACAAGCTAAAGGAGAATACCATCGGCTTTTACAGATATATTATGAGCAAAAGGATAGTAAGGGACAAAATTGGTCCACCGGATGATCAGAATTGTTACCTATATGTGGAGCTCAAAGAGATGGGGGAAATCTTAAGTCTTTTTTTGCACCTGTATTTACTCAGGATATGGGCACATTGTCTTTGCAAGTGAGACAAGCAGCAGTGAGGTCATGGACTGTAAACAAATTATAGAGGAGGAGGTGTTTGCTGTCCTGAGGCACGTCAGGGTGGATAAATCCCCAGGGCCTGACTGGGTGTTTCCTTGGACCCCGTGGGTGGCCACTGCAGAAATTACAGAGGCCCTAACAGAGATATTTAAAACATCCTTAGCCATGGAAGAGGTGCTGGAGCATTGGAGTTTAAGAAAGGCTTTAAGAATAAGCCAGGAAATTTTAGGCTGGTGAACCTGACATCCATAAGGGTAAGTCATTGGAAGGTATTCTAAGGGACTACATATATGAGTATTTAAATAGACAGGCACTGGTTAGGGATAGTCAGCATGGCTTTGTGCATGGAAGATCATGTCTAACCAGCTTTTCAAGGAAGTTATCAGAAAAGTTGAAGAAGGCAAGGCAGTGGATGTTGTCTACATGGATTTTAGCAAGGACTTTGACAAACCCACATGGGAGGCTGGTCAAGAAGGTTCAGTCACCTGACATTCAAGATGAGGTCGTAAATTTGGTTAGATTTTGGCTTTGAAGGAGAAGCCCGAGGGTGGTAGTAGATGGTTGCCTCTCAGACTGGAGGCCTGTGACAAGTGGAGTGCTGAAGGGATCAGTGCTGCTTCATTATTGTTTGATCTAGATGATTATGTGGTAAAATGGATCAGCAGATCTGCCGATGGCACCAAAATTGGCGAGTGGTGGATAGCGAGGTAGACTATCAAAGCTTGTAGTGGAATTGGGACCAGCTGAAAAAATGGGCTGAAAAATGGCAGGTAGATCTAAATAGAGACACATATGAGATGTTGCACTTTGGGAGGGCAAACCAGGGTATATCTTACATGGCGAGGATTAGGGCACTGAGGAGTGCAACAGAAAGTGGTGTCACATATAGAGAGGGTCATAAAAATTCTTTTGGCACATTGGCCTTCATAGATCAAATTATTGAGTACAGGAATGAGATGTTGAAGTTGTAAAAGATGTTGGTGAGGCCTAATTTGGCGTATTGTGTGCAGCTTTCATCAGCTATCTACAGGAAAGATGTTAATAAGATTGAAAGAGTGCAGATAAAAGTTACAAGGATTTTGCCAGGACTTGAGGACCTGAGATATAGGGAAAGGTTGAATAGGTCATGACTTAATTCCATGAGCATAGGAGAATGAGGGGAGAGCTGATAGAGGTATACAAAATGATGAGGGTATAGATATGGTAAATACAAGCAGGCTTTTGCCACTGATATTGGAGGAGACTAGAACCAGAGGTCATGGGTTAAGTGTGAAATGTGAAATGCTTAAGGGGAACATGGGGGGAGGCACAGGACTTCTTCACTCAGTTGGTATAGAAAGAGCTGCCACAGAAGTGGTGAATGCTGATTCGATTTCAGCATTTAAGAAAATTTGGGTAGGTATAGAAGACTGCGGTCCGGGTGTAGATGAGTGTATCTATGCAGAATAACAGTTCAGCACAGATTAGATGGGTTGAAGGGCCTTTTGCTGTGCTGTAGTATTTTTAGACTTTTTGACTCTAAGTGCTTCATTTAGCAATAACTTCGATGCTTTTGCTGGAAATGCAATAACACATATTTTCTCAAAACATATTGAGAATTTCTTAAAGAACAGATAAGTCTAATCATAGCAATGGCCTTTAGTCAATCAGACAACCTGTTTTATTAATCAGTATATGCTGAGCTAAACAATCTGATACAATTGTGCCAAGAGTAGTTAAATTCCATGCTGTCATTTTACTGATCATCTTTCAGTCCCTTCTGTCAGGTAGTGGTGGAGTGTGAACTGTGGACAGGATTGAATTTATCTGCTACACAGTATAACCTGTTGAAACCTTGATTCATTATGAAAGAAAATATATATTGGCATTCTGATCTGGAAGTGTATTCAAACAGACTCTCTTCAGGAGCAGATATAAAGGAATTTAGAAGGAAATACTGTTGGTTTTTACACTGGAAGTATTCAGCTAGCAACATGCCACAAAAATACTTGGGTTCTTGTATCAAGGCAACAAGTTAATAAAATAAAATGCTCACCACCATGCGCCCCATAATGGTGAAGCTGTATTATATTTCAGTTTGCATCTGAATTTAATCACATGTTACTACTTACTGAATACAACTGCAACCAAAGTAATATTAGACTGCAAAGAAATTACAACACTCCTCGGTACTTTAAGTCATATGCTTGGTTTAAAAAGAATGTCTTGAGAAGGAATATTAGGAATGTTCCAGGGATATCATCCAAATAACTTTGTTTGGTCAGCTTCATGAGAGTGAGGAAATGTCAGCACAGTGATCAGAAATCACTTGGACTTCCACAGATGGTATAACATATTAAAAAAATGGGTAGTCTTCAAAATGCTTGGCGAAGTTTTTCATTTTCTTAGTATGACGGCCAATCGTAACTCCCTCTATCCAACAGAAACTGGACAGGAATGCAATTTAACTCACAATGATTGCCCCACATCCTGTTTACCTGCTAAATTCCCTCCTTTGTTTTCATAAGCACTGAAGCCTTACCTTTCCTACCTCAGGTTCTCATCATCGCTCACTTTCATACTTATCTCACACAAAAATTAGTCTGCATAGAGACGCAAGGGACTGCAGATGCCAGAAAAAATAACTACTGGAGGAACTCAGTGTGTTGAGCAGTATCTGTGGAGATGAAGATACAGACTGTGCATCAGGACACACAGTTAAAGTTACAGGTCGAAGATGCTTCATCAGACCCAAAGAGCATTTGTGGAAAAAGAAACAGAATTAACATTTTACAAGGAGGACCTTCCTCAAGGGTCAGGGATTTTTCTGATAATTTCTCGTCCAGTTTCTATCTTGGACTGAGCACCAAGATCAGTTTGGCCAAGTTATAAACTAAGATGATGACTACCGTGTTTTGACAACTGTCAAAACATTCTTCTTGCTTGTTCAGTTCCTGGCCCGTGGTAGGATTATAATCAGAGGTTATATATGTAGAAAGCCTTACTGATCGGGTTGGAACTGGTTTCTTGGACCAAGCTGTTGACTTTCACATTTTGTAACGGACAGTTAATGTATGGCAGTACACAATCAGATTTATGAATGAAAACATTTTGCACTTATCCAATACATCATGAGCAGACAGACTGTAATTTGATTTCCTCCACCTAGGTGCATACACAAGGGAGAGCAAAATGGGGCTTGGCCCTTCCCATTCAGAAAAAAAAATGCTTAATGGGCATAAATGTGTCTGTGGTCCTCCAAATGCAAAGATTCTTAAATTTCTGCACATAGTTGTCACTTTTAGATTTATTTTCCTGTTGATGTGTCATACTAGTTATAGGTCAACTGCAACCTGTCCAAAATCAGCAGCTGTCAATCTGCTGAATTGTATAAACGCGCATCAGCAGAGAAAGGAACAAACTGATACAATTTAGGTTGACCATCTTATGTCAGAACAATGAAAGGCCATTTATTGAAAACACGGGTTCTGTTCAGCATTATGTTCTGCTTTCCCACTGCTGCTGTACCTGATGACTAATATTAGTTTCCTATGCAATGTGTTGAGATCTTTAAAACATAGGCAATAACTGGACCAATCACATTTCCAATGGAATGCTGCATCACCTAAACATTTTTACTACTTAAAAAAAATTAGCAATGTCTGAATAGTTTTTAAGAATAAGAGCATGACACAGATTTTTTTCAGATTTTCCTCCTTTGGAAAGAAAGGAGATTTGGCTGAGAAAAGCTTATAAACATTTTAGGCTAAAAATGAGCCTATGGCTGTTTACTAACACAGTTGGAGTGCAATTGAGTCAGTATGACCAAAGCAGGAGGCATGAGTATCAATAGGAAATGGGCAACTTTCTTGCAGTGACCTGCTGGTGCTGATCATGCCTCCACAGGCTGTTTGCTCCATCAAAGAAACAAATTCAGGGGATTGGATAAGCCCTGGGTGGAGACAATTCCATTTCTTTCTCCTTTTGGCTCCACACCAAGGTGCTTTTGAAAATAATTCTCAAAAGCTAGTCTGAAGATCGGTTCGTGAAAAATCCAACAATTGCAATGAATGACTTCCGATGTGTAAATTCCGTCATAATCTGGGTGTCTTCATCAATACTTAGCTTTTATGTTATTCTGGATTTTCAAGAACTGAAAAAGAATTTAATACCACTTCCATCTTTCCCTTTTTTTGCAGTATATCATAATTAGAAATCAATTCTATTAAGCATTACAAATATTATTAAGTAATGCATTTTTAAGAAAGTTATCTTTACATTGAAACATTGTTCCAAAGTTTATAGTAATTTTAACACATTCCAAGCAGCAACTGCAATAAATACATTCAATCAATGACTAAATAAAAGCACAGAATATTGTTTAGGGTGGGACCCTTTATTGAAACTCGCACACTCAAAATCTTAAGTTCAATTCCTTCTTTTCAAAAACTGATCAACAACAACATTTTCTGTTTTAAATTTTAAAATTTACAGTTAACGGTTACAATTTGCTTTTCACTGTTATATGTTTTTTGTGCAAAGAGTCAAATACGACTTTGTTTTTGTATCACAGTTAAGCTGCACTGGCTCGTCCACGACCAAGTGTTGTTTTGTTTTACATGGGCTTGCCTGTTATTTGAGTAAAATAGGAAATAGGTCATCTCTTAATGGTGCGACAAAGAACATTCCTGTATGCTGAGTTCTGGAAAGCTTTGCATGTACTGCAGTCGTATTTGACTGGAGACCCCAGATTTGCATCAACGTCCAAGCTGAATACTGAATTTGGAAGCAAACTTTCAAACAAAATTACAAATGATGACATCCTTACGACTACTGAATTTTCAAACATGCAAAAATCTTGCATTTTTTCTGCCCCAAGCAATCTATCTACAAACTAAAATTCTACATATTTTGCATATTGCAAATTACAGATACGTAGTATGAAAAATTTGTACTGTAAGAATCTAAATAAAGAAATGAACACTGAATCATTTTCGCACAATACAACTTGCAACCAGAGTAAGTGAGGGTTAATTTGAACAAAGTATAAATCCTCCCACACACAGTATGTTCCAAATTTATTCAAAATACAGCAGTCGTTTAGAGCTCCTTTATTCTTACTCATTTTTAAAATGTGAATTCCAAAGGCACAACGTGAACGTGAAGGCACACACTTAGTGATTCAGGTACAACTTCTTCCCGTCTGCATCTGATTTCTAAATGGACATTGAACCCATGAACATTACCTCACTGATTTTTTTATTTCTATTTTTTTCCACTACTTATTTTAACTTAACTGTTAATAGACGTGTGTATATATATATATATTTACTGTGATTAAGTTTTTTTCCCTCTCTTTTTAAAATCATGTATTTCATTGTACCGCTGCTGCAAAGTTAACAAATTTCACAATCTATGCTGATGATATTAAACCCGATTCTGATTCTGATAATTTTTAATTTTGCTATTAATGTCATTCAGTGTATTTTCTGGGCAGTTGAAGATATGAACTGTTGGTCAAGCTACCAAGAATGAAGTGAATGGACAAGATTTATTTCTAATCAGTGGAGCAGTTGTTGGTGAAGGAGACACTGCTGCCGCAGCACATGTGACCATCCCATTTACCATTGCTGATGGTGCAGAATTTAGAGAATATTGCAGAAGCACAAATATCTTGTAGTCAGACATGTCACCTGTAGCTATCTAAGGAATAACAGTGGCACGTGTGAACTTCCCTGAGGATAAGATCATGCACCATTTTTACTCTAGAGGAAGACTCTGATGGGCTTGCAAATAAGAAAGCTGATGGAATGCATGGTGTCTCAGTCAAATTGTCTGTAAACCTGTGAGAGAGTTCAAGAAGCATTCTCAGAGGGCTTGATACAGATGTTGAAGGCCACTCTAGTTGATAGAGAAGTACTGGGCTGCTCTGCATCAGCTATGATTGCGGCGGGGGGGGGGGGGATAGGTGTGGAGGTGCAACAGTGATGACAGAGGCTTCAAATGCTTTTGCTGCCTGGGTGGATGCCACTCATTATAGTGCTGTGGCCACTGAGTCAGGTGGCATTCACACTATGCTTGCTGCTAATAGTCACGTGCAATTCCAGCCAAGAGCAGACTGCCATCATGTGGTACTGGCTTTTAGCTTTGGAAGGGAACTTGAGGCATATGATTGGTCCTCCAGTACACTGGAAGGCCATTGGTCACTCAGGCCTCCAGCACAGTGGAAGGCCATTGGTCACTCAGGCCTCCAGCACAGTGGAAGATCATTGGTCACTCAGGCTAGGGAAGAATATATAGTCTCCTTTCTCTGTCTTTTTCCAGACAATTCCCTTGCAGTTAGCACTCTACCACCCAGCATCGCTTGAGACAGATCAGGTCAGGAAAGCAGAGCCAGGAGTTAGTCTCAGACCTGCCATTAGCTTGATTGCAGCCCCTGGGACTATTAGAGTGACTTTTAGATTTAGCACATTTATATTTAGCAAATTACTTTGGCTACCAGTCTTCACATCTGAATATGTATTCTGGATTTAATATGGAGTCTGGCTCTGAACAATGGGTTCCTAAAACCCATGAATCCCAGACCACACAATGCTAATTAAAATTCATTTGGATATCTGTGGTGTGGATGCGAATTGGGGTTGTGAAGTTTGTGGGTAGTTTCAAAGAAAGCATTGTCCATACATTGTAAATATGGAGTTGTCCTTTGATGTTTAGCATATAAAATATCAAGTCCCACATTGTGCCAGCAGAGCTATTGACCAAAAACATTCTCTGTCCATCTTCACAGTGGAAGACACTAGCAATATTCTGGAAGTTTGAGAGTGTCCAGGGGAAGAACTGAGTGTCAATACTTTGGATGATGGAATTGATGGCTTTATGCACAGGTTTGCAGAGGATATGAAGTAGGTGGAGGGTCAAGTAGTATTGAGGGAGGAGAGCATTTGCAGAAGGACTTAGACAGATTGGGAGAATGGGTAAAGAAGTGACAGGTGGAATACGGTGTAGAAAAGAGTATAGTCATGCATTTTGGCAGAACGAATAAAGGCATAGACAATTTTCTAAAATGGGAGAAAACTCAAAAATCAGAGGTGCAAAGGGACTTAGGAGTCCTTATGCGGGATTTCCTATCAGTTAGGCTGATGGTAAGGAAGGCAAATGCAATGTTAACATTCATATTGAGAGGACTAGAATATAAGAGCAGGTATATAATGCGGAAGCTTTATAAGGCATTGGTCAGACTGCAGTTGGAGTATTGGGATCAGTTTAGGGCCTCTCATCTAAGAAAAGAAGTGCTGGCTTTGGAGGGTATCAAGAGGAGGCTTATCAGAATGATTCCAGGAATGAAAGGTTAACAAATGAGTATTTAATGGCTCGGGGCCTGTATTTGTGGGGGTTTAGAAGAATGAGGGGGATTCTCATTGAAACCTATCGAACATTGAAAGGCCTAGATTGAGTAGATGTGGAGTGGATGTTTTCGATAGAGAGTGAGTCTCGGACCAGAGGACACAGCCTCAGTATTGAGGGATGCTCATTTCGAACACTAATGAGGAGGAATGGCCTTAAGCAGAGGGTGGTGAATCTGTGGAACTCATTGCCATGGATGGCTGTGGAAACCAAGTCATTGTATATTTAAAGCAGAGGTTGTGAGGTTTTTAATTAGTCAGAGTGACAAAAACATTTCGGAGAGAAAGCAGAAGAATGGGGTTGAGAGGGGTAATAAATCAGCAATGATGGAATGATGGAGCAGACCCTAATGGCCTAATTCTGCTCCTACGTCTTGTCTTCTGGTGTTATAGCATTCATATTACCAGGAAGGAGGCACGCTGCAGCTCTGTAGCTCATTAAGGTGGATAAACCCTAAGGATCTGATCAAATACATACATGTGGGAGGATAGAGAAGAAATTGTAAAGGCTCTTACAGAAATATTTGCTTCATTATCAGCAAATGGTGAAGTTCCCAAAAACTGGAAGGTGCCAAATACCATTCTATTGCTTAAGAAGGTTAGCAAGGATAAGAAAAGGAACTACAGTGGTCAGCCTAATGTCATTCTGAAGCTAGATGTGATTTATCAGCAAATGGGTAGATAGAGTCTGATTAGGAGGAGTCAGCATGGCTTTCTACATGGGAAGTCATGTTTGAGAAATCTTTTAGCATTCTTTGAAGAAGTAACTGAAAGGGTAGATGCAAGTAAAGCCATGGATGTTGTCTCTTTGGACTTTTATATATGTTGCAGTTGTTTAATTTGTTGGTAAGGCTGCACTCAGAATAATGTGTACGGTTTTGGTCACCCTGTTATAGGAAAGGTGTGATTAAACTGGAAAGAGTGCAGAAAAGATTTATGAGGATGTTGCCAGGACTACAGGGTTTGAGTTATAGGGAGAGGTTTACCAGGCCAGGGCCTTTTTTCCTTGGAATGGAGGAGAATGAGGGATGACCTTATAGAAAAGTTTAGAGTTATGATGGACGTAGGTAAGGTGGATAGTAACAATCTTTACCCCAGGGCAGGTGAATCTAAAACTAGGGTGCAAAGATTTAGGGTGAGAGGGTAAAGATTTAGAGCAGCCTGAGGTGCAGCATTTACATGCAGTGAGTAGTGAATATATGGAATAATCCTCCAGAGGAAGTTCCTGAGACTGGTCCAATAGTATCATTTAAGAAACACTCGAATAGGTGTGTAGAGGGAAAGGGTCTGGAGGGACGTGAGACTAGCCAGGTGCATAATGTGGTTGGCACTCTGGATTTCTCACTCTCCTGGTAGCGCTGCCATTAAGCTACCCACCTGTTCAATATACCATGTTCTCCATGATTCTGCTCAGTTTTTCTTGGAGCAGCTCTCTGACACCTGGCCTGAAGTTTGCTGACGTTTGCAAGACCCCAATTCAAGTTCACAATTAACAGTCTTCAATAAAAGGTGTGAAGTGACAGAATAATTTCAGCGATGAGACACACTCGTCATAAAGGCAGAGTGGGCTATTTTAACTTCACATGGATTGGGGTAACCTTACCTCAGCAAAAGAATGAACTGACTCTTTTTCAGAATAGTTTTTCATTTATGACTAGAGCCAAAACGATGATAACAATCTTAGGTCAGTAACAGGTGATGAGTCAAATCTAACATTGCATGACTATTTACCTAAGAACAAACATAATTTGAACAAGTTCAATGAAGTGCCAGAAAGGGAGAACTGCAAAATGGCTGGTTAGATTATATATTTAAATAAAACTACCTTCAATGCAACGAGACAGAAGCTGACAACAGTAATCTGAGCAAATCTGTTAGTGGAAAAAATGACAGAGGATCAGTGGGAGGAATTCAAAAAATGTGATACAGAACCGTTTATACCCTCAAGGGAACAGACCTATATTTGTCCAAATAGCCATGAAGTAAATATGAATGGTGTAGTTTAAAGCTAAAAGATAAAGTATATAAAAATGAAAGTTTCTGTGTAGATCCTGATTATTAAAAGGAACACAGAGCAACAATGGGGTGACAAAGTGGACATGAAACACAAAGGAATAATGAAAAAAAACAGAGAATATTAAACTTTTACAAAAGATCACAGTGAAGGTATAAAGTAACATTCGGAGAATGGAAAGATGCTGAATACTTATTTTTCATCAGTGAATGAAAATGTTAGTAGGCTAGACATTTAAAGAAACTGCTATTCATTCAGTTTAGGAATTAAGGTAAAACTAATGTAAGTAGAATAACTGTAAGGCATTGATTTGTACTCCAAGTTCCTTACAATCGATAAAAAAATTGTAAATACTTCAGTTATAATTTTCCAAGGCCTTCATAATTTAGGAACCAGCAGACTATAAAACTGTACACTTAATTCTGCTATTTAGGAATACTGAAAGATAAAAAACCAGGGAATAATGGCTTGGTTAGCCTAACATCTCTTACTAGCCATTAGTACACTCTATAATTGAGTTCTTTTAAAATTTACAGCTGATCAGTGAGAGTCATCATGGATATATGAAGACTAGGTCTAACTCTATGTTTCTTTTTGAAGAGGCCATCAGAAAGCAGCAAAGTATGCCATTTTAGCAAGTGAAAATAATTTGTGGATGTCTGAGACTGCCAGATAAAGCTGAAGTTCAAGTTAGGATTTTAGTTGAGTGGCAAGTGAGAGAGAAAAGAAATATCGATCAGTTACTCAAGCTACAGGATGTGTCTATTTTCAAGGAAGGATCTACAAGGTGCCACAAAATATTCACCATATGTACAATAGCCTGGATAATGGGATTTAAAGTCAAATGTATTTCAGTCTAAGCATTTACCATCTTCTTTGGACCTGAATAGATAAGGAAAGATTATATTCTAAATAAAGCTAGTAAAAGTGTTGGTCTAAATAAATTTGGAGGTAGTGTACAAGGATCATTAAAATGCATAGCACAGTTACACAAAGTATTTTTAAAAGACTGATAGACAAGTGTTTACTGTATCTGGTAAATTAGATTACAAAAAGGAAGACAGATTAGCTGTCAGAAAAAAATCAGCTATGAAATGTCAGATTACACAGCACTTTTAATGCTGGTAATGATTTTGGCCACCACAAATTTAGCAGAATTGATTGGTCTTGGAAGGACTGATGTTACCAAATTCATGGCTGACAGATGCTGCCTTGTCTGCCAAGTATTTTTAATATTTTTCATTTTAATTTCAGATTACTGGCATCTGCAGGTTTTAGATTTACAATTATATGAAAGATACCTGATCGCCAAAGGTTAAGAAACAATGCTAAACCAAGAAATTTAAGGTTAAGGAATGATGTTACTGAACATTCTAAGTTATTAAGACTCAATTGGGGTAAGCATGAGAAAACATTTTCATGTTGTGGCATTTCTAGGTATAGGAAACATATTTAAAAAATTAAGCCCGTTTATTTTTCATGTGATGCTGGAAGTTGCAACTACATTTAAAGAGTAGCAGGAGCTTGGAAATCTCTCTGCAAACTGAAATTGATGATAGGTCAATTGTTAATTTTTAAAACGAGATGTAAATAATTGAAGCAAAGTAGGGAATGAGCAAGTAAATGGAGTCTTATTACAGATTGGCCTTGGTCATTCAAACTTAGTAGTGGGACTAACCTGAGAGGCCAGTTAACCTGCTTAAGTCCTTATGTTCCCAAGAGGCAAGGTGGGATCATAGATAGCATTTTGTTTTGAAAAAAGTTATTTGTGCAGTTTTTTAAAGGTTAAAAGCTGCTGTAAAATCAGAGAAAATTAATAGTTATGGTTAAGTAGTACAGTATTAGAATTAATATGAATTTGAAAAACATATTGGATTTTGAGAAATTAGTTCAAAAAGATTTGAAAGTTTTGGGTGGTTCTTAAAAATAAAATCTGAAATAAAATCAACTTTACTCTTTGGTTTTAGCAAATTCTGGAAGAAATGAATTTGCCACCACAATGTAAATCTGTAAAAAATTATTACATGCAGAGAGTTCCATCTGGGCCACTCATGGTGGTTTTGTTGCATATGGGCTGTTTTAAAAAGCACTTCATCATCATTTACTTGTAATTTAAGGCAACTGGCTTGAAATTCAAGGGGGGTCCACAAGACAATTCCATACATTGTACACTGGTGAAGAAGGAAAAAAATACCACAGAATGGAACCAACTATAGCACAGGATTCAGATTCCAAAAAAAAGGAAAATTGTTCTTCAGACCAGATTATTACTTGTGGGTGATTTGAACTTTCAGCACTGCATTTCCAATGTGCTTTAGTGAGACACAAATGTTATAAAGAGAAACATGGCATTTATGTAGTAACATTCAATTAAACTAGCACAAAGGCTAAAAGCTACAATTCACCTATTAACTAACTTCCAGCACATGTATGACGTGTCAGTCACTACAGGAAATTAAGTCCTTAATGCAACTGAAGACATTAAATTGGGATTCTTTATTGGGAATTAAATGAATTCAATTCATCATACTGCCCTCAATAAGAAAATCCCACGTGCACTGAATTATATTGTGCAATAAAAACAGAGAACCCTGCATTTATACGGTAGATCTATCAGCATCTGCAACTGAAAACATTTTAATGGCAGTCAGGTTTTTCAGGAGGATTACATGATTAAACACTTGCTTGGAATATTTCTTCAGAACAATGTCCACCCAATGCGTTAGGCAATCTTTTCCACTACAAATGCTGAAGGGCATCCTATCAGCGAAACTGATTATTTCATATTTTAATTGAAAATATAGGACATGGCAATGGTAATTTATTAATTTCAAGAAAATTTGATTAAGAATTCCATTAAATTGTTGAGAAACTAATCTGAATCAAGAGCATAAGATTGTCACAACCCTCCGGAGATATTTTTTCAAGATTGAGTCATATAATACTACAACACAGAAACAGGCCTTTCAGCCCATCTAGCCTGAACTATGAATCTGCTGAGTCCCTTCGACCTGCATCAACACCATTGCCCTCCCATGTATGTAGCTATCCAAATTTCTCTAAATTGTTGACATTTAACCCACTTCTACCACTTCCACTGGCAGCTCATTCCACACTCCTACCAGCCTGAGAGTGAAGAAGTTCCTCCTCATGTTCCCCTTAAACATTTCACTTTTCACCCTTAAACCATAACCTCTAATTTCTAGTCTCACCCAACCTCAGTGGAAAACCCTGCTTAAATTTATCTAGCTATACCCCTCATAGTTTTATATACCTCTATCAAATCTCCCCTCATTCTTCTAAACTCCAGGGAATAAAGTCCTAATCTCTTCAACCTTTCCCTATAACTCAAGTATTAAAGTCCCAGCAACATCTTTGTAAATTTCCGCTACATCCTTTCAATGTTATTGAGATCTTTGCTGTAGGTAGGGGACCAAAACTGCACACAATACTCCAATTTATGTCTAACCAATGACTTATACAATATCAACATAACATCCCAACTCATGTACTGACTCTCAGAACCCATGAACTCTCACATTTACTTTGACTATACCTCTTCCCACCCCGTTACCAATAGAAATGCCATTCCCTTCTCTCAATTCCTCTGGCTCCGCCGCATTTGCACTCAGGATGGGGCTTTTCATTCAAGTTAGAAGAAGATGCCCTGCTTCTTCAAAGAAAGGGGCTCCCCTTCCTCTTCCGTCAGCGCTGCCCTCAACCACATCTCTTCCATCTTGCACACATCTGCCCGCACTCCATTCTCCCGCCACCCCACCAGGGATAGGTTTCCTCATGTCCTCACCTACCACCCCATCCGCATCTGCATCCAGCAAATAATTCTCCATAGCTTTCGCCATCTCCAACGTGATCCCACCTCCAGGCACATCTTTCCCTCTCACCCCCCACTTTCTGCTTTCCACAGGGATTGCTCCCTATGTGACTCCCTTGTCCACTCATCCATCTTCCCTGATCTCCCTCCTGGTATGTATCCTTGCAAGCGGAACAACTGCTACACCTGCCCTTACACCTCCTCCCACACTACTATTCAGGGTCCCAAACAGTACTTCCAGGTGAGGTGACACTTCACCTGTGAGTCTGTTGGGGTCATCTATTGTGGCCTCTTGAATATGGGTGATAACCAATGTAGATTGGGCGACCGCTTCGCCGAGCACCTACATGGCATCCATCAGAAAAAGCAGGATCTCTCAGTGGCCACCCATTTTAATTCCACTTCCCAGTCCCATTCTGACATGTCCATCCATGGCCTTCTCTACTGTCACGATGAGGCCACATTCATTTTGGAGGAGCAACATCTTATATTCCATATAGGTGGCCTTCCACCTGATGGCATGACCATCGATTTCTTGAACTTGCGGTAGTGTCCCCACCTTCTCTATTCCCCATACCTATTTCCCTCTCTCATCTTATCTCCTTGCCTGCCCATCGCCTCCCTCTGATGCTCCTCCCCTTTTTCTTTCTTCCATGGCCTTCTGTCCTCTCTGATTGGATTGCCTGTTCTCCAGCCTTGTATCTCTTTCACCAATCAACTTCCCAGCTCTTTACTTCACCCCTCCCTTCCTCCTGGTTTCACCTATTGCCTTGTGTTTCTCCGTCCTCTCCCCCCACCCTCTCACTCTGACTCCTCACCTTTTTTTTCTCCAGTCCTGCTGAAGGGTCTCGGCCTGACATATCATCTGTACTCTTCCATAGATGCTGCTTGGCCTGCTGAGTTCCACCAGCATTTTGTGTGTTTTATTTGGATTTCCAGCATCTGCAGATTTTCTCTTGTTTATATACTCAATACTTTGATTTATGAAGGCTAGTGTGCCAAAAACCTTCTTTATGACCGTATCGACATGTGAAGCTACTTTCAAGGAAATATTGATCTACTCCTTCTGCTCTATTGTACTCCTCAGTGCCCTACCGCTCACCATATATGTCCTACCCTGGTTTATCCTCCCAACGTGCAACACCTCACACTTGTCTGCAGTAAATTCTGTCTGTCAATTTTCAGCCCATTTTTCTTCAAAAAACTCTATATGATTGGCTAGAAACAACCTACCAGGCACAAAGTCATGTTAACTATCCCTAATCAGTTCTTGGCTATCCAAATACTTGTATATCGGTCCCTTAGAATACCTTCCAATAACTTACCCACTACTGATTTCAGACTCACTGCCCTATAACTTTCAAGCTTATTCTTAGAGCCTTTCTTAAATAACAGAACAATATTAGCTATCCTTCAATCCTCTGGCACCTCACCCACTGCTAAGTAACTTTTAAATATTTCATCATTAGCCTCCCATAGGGTTTGAGGGAATGCTTTGGCAGACCCTGGGGATTTATCTGCCCAAGTATCCATGCAAAAAATCCATTTAGGATCTCCCCCATCTTTTTATCTTTTTTGGCTCCATGCATAAATGACCACTCTGATTTTCCAGAGGACCAATTTTGTCTCTTGCTATCCTTTTGCTCTTAATATACCTGTAGAGGCCCTTGGGATTCTCCTTCACCTTACATGCTCGAGGAACCTCATACCTTCTTTTAGCCCTGCACATTTCCTTCTCAAGTGTCCTCTTGCATTTGTTATATTCCTCAAGTACTTAAATTTCTCCTTCCTGCCTATATCTGCTATGCACCTCCTTCTTTTCCTCAACCAGAGCCTCAATGTCTCTCAAAACAGGGTTCACTGAACCTGTTATCCTTGTCTTTCATTTTAACAGGAACAAGCAAACTCTGTGCTCTCAAAATTTCATGTTTGAATGTCTCCTACTTTGCCAGAAAACAACCTGTCCCAATCCACACTTGGCAGATCCTTTCTGATATCATCAAAATCGGACTCTCTCCAATTTGGAATCCCAATCAGAGGACTTCAGTGGTTGGGAAGAACTTGGAGTCCATTACTAAGGATGAGATTTCAGGGTACTTGGAGGCATATGATAAAATAGGCCAAATTCAGCATGGTTTTCGTAAGAGGAAATATTGTCTGACGTATCTGTTGGAATTCTTTGAGGAAATAACAGGCAGGATAGACAAAGGAGAGTCAGTGAATGCTGTTTACTTAGATCTTCAGAAGGCCTTTGACAAGATGCCACACACGTGGGTAGCTGCTGGTAACCGGTGGGATTCTTTAGAGTCGTTGTTGGGACTGCTTCTTATCACGTTATATGTCAATGATTTGGATGACAAAGTTGATGGATTTGTGGCCAAGTTTGTGGATGACACGAACATAAGGGGAGGGGCAGGTTGTGTTGATGAAGCAGTGAATCTGCAGAAAGATAGACAGATTAAGAGCATGGGCAAAGAAGTGGCAGATGGTGTATAGTGTAGGACCATGTATGGTAATACACTTTGGCAGAAGGAATAAGGGAATAGACTACTTTCCAAAGTGGGAGAAAGTTCAAAAATGTATGGTGCAAAGGGACTTGGGAGTCCTTGTGCACGATTCCCTAAAGGTTAACTTGCAGGTTGAGTTGGTGGTAAGGAAGGCAAATACAATGTTAGCAGTAATTTCAAGAGGACTATAATATAAAAGCAAGGAGGCATTATAAGGCATTGGACAGACCTCATTTGGAATGTTGTGAACAGCTTTGGGCTTCTTACCTAAGAATAAGTGTGCTGGCATTGGAGAGAGTCCAGAGCATGTTCACGAGAATGATTCCAGAAATGAAAGGGTTAATGTATGAGGCACATTTGATGGCTCTGGGCCTGTACTTGCTGAAGTTTAGAAAAATGAGGGGGGGTAGGTTTTCATTGAAATCTGTTGAATATTGGGGCTTTAATAAAGTAGACGTGGAGAAGATGTTTCCTAGAGTGGGTGAGTCTCAGACCAAATCAAATCATATCAAATAAAGTTTAATTATCATCCAAACCATACATAGATACAGCTGAACGAGACAGTGTTCTCTGGGGCTAAGGTGCAAAACATTCAAAATAGCAATCAAACATTCAAAAATAATAAGTAACCTAATTTTAAATAGTGAACAAAGAAAAACATATATGGTCCAAGTCTCTGAGTGACAATGGTCAATAATCCAGCAAACGGCAGAGTAAAGAGGCATACAATCCAGCCTGTCATTCCACTGCTTGAACATGGGAGGGCAGCACCGGCAGAAGAGGCCAGGCCCCAGCCGAGCTTGGATGCCATGCTGTAAACCCTTCCATGTCTCTCACCTGGTCTGCAGCAGCAGGAAAATTTGATTTGCCTGCAAATTTGATTTGAATTGCATATAATCCCAGGATTTCCATACTTTCCGCCCAGGTTTGTGATGATGATCATCATCACCCATTGTACTTCAAGACTGGCGGATGCCAACCACCAAACCCATTAATGTAGCCATCCCTTTGTTGTTCCCTGGTTCTTTCCATACAGTATAGCTTCAGTAGACTGCCATATTTCTACATGCTGATCCATGCCCTAAGCTCATTTGCCTTTCTTACAGTACTTTTTGTATTGAAATATGCACAACTCAGAATAATAGCCCCACCATGCTCAATTTTTGGATTCTCAATTTAGTATGTAGGCTTAGCAACATCTTTACCAATAATCTCGCCACTATCTGCTCTGGTGCTCTGATTCTCATTCTCATGCAACTCTAGTTTAAACACTACCTCACTCCATCACCTATGCAGTGCTAGCAAACCTTCCTGCAACTTCCCTCCAGTTCAGCTTCTGTACAGGTCCCACCCTCCCTGGAAAAAAGGTCAATGATCCAAAAATCTGAAGCCCTCTCTCCTACACCATCTCCTTAGCCACGTGTTAAACTATATGATCTTCCTATTTCTGGCCTTAAATAGCACATGACATGGGTAGCAATCCTGCATCCCAATCAGAATCAATTTTAAGTGTTGTATATATAAAATGTAGTGCTTAAATCAGTGAGGTAGTGTTGAAGGGTTCATTGTCCATGAAGAGATCTGATGGCAGAGGGGAAGAAGCCATTCCTATGAGATCACCGGTGAACACAAATGCAGGAATCACAGAGACTTTGGCAATTCAAACAAAACTAAAGAATTATTACAAAAATTAACTAGGAAAACTAATAAGAGCTCAGGCAAGCGATACGAAATCTTGACAAACTGAAATTATTCAGGATACACTGAAGAACTCAGTCTGAGTTTCATCAGACAAGGAACCGCAATGACCCAACAAAGAAGGGTTGGCGTGACCTCCTGAAATACAGCCTGGAGCATGTAGGAATTCCAGACAATGACATTACCGTGTTATTAAATTATCCCATATTGAATACAAGTGCTAAAAACAATCCCTCATGGTCCCAAATGAGACACCTATAATACATACTGAAAAACCAGAGCTGGTGCAAAGACAAACAATTGGACAAAAAAGGTAAACCATCCAAAGACAAATCTATGTACAAAGTGACACTGCAAAAAAGAGAAAATACATCTGCACACTAACTGACAAAATAAAAACTCTGCTTAAAAGAGACCCCTGGATGTGACAATTCCTGAAACATTGAGTGTATGTTTTCAGGCTCCTGTACGTCCTGTTCGATGGCAGTAATGAGCAGAGGGCATGTGCTGGGTGTTGGGGGTCCTTAATGATGGATGCCACCTTTGAGGCATCGTTTTTTGAAAGCGTCCTTCACGCTGGGGAGGTTAGTGCCCATGATGGAGCTGGCTGAGTTCATAACTTCCTGCAGCTTCTTCTGATCCTTTTCAGTGGTCCCTCCATACCAGATGGTGATGCAACCAGTTAGAATGCCCTATAATCTGTAGAAATTTGCTGGAGTCATTTCTGACATATCAAGTCTCCTGAAGCTCCTAATGAAACATAACGACTGCTGTGCCTTCTTGTAATTGAATCGATATGTTGGGCCCAGGATAGATCCTCAGAGATTTTGACACCTAGGAACTTAAAACCGCTCACATTTTCCACTTTTGATCCCTCGACGACGACTGGTGCCTGTTCCCTAGACTGCCCTTTCCTGACGTATACATCAATTCCTTCATTTTACTGATGCTGAGTGTAAGTTTATTGCAGAGACATTATTCAACCAGCTGATTTATCTCACTCCTGTATGTCTTCTTATCACCATCTGAAATCCTACCAACAATAGTTGTGCCACTGGCTAATTTACTGATACTGTTGGAAGTGTGTCCAGCCATACATTTGTGGATGTAGAGAGAGTATACTGACCAATACTAAACTAGGCATGACAACCTGCTTCAGAGTACTGAAATGTTACGTTTATCCAGTTATGCTATATGGCTCAGAATGTTGGACAATATCTAGTAACATGAGGAAACAAATTGAAGCAGCAGAGATGTGGTTTTTGAGGAGGATGCAAGGAATATCATGGACGAAACGAATATCTAACGAGGATGTCATAAACAGAGCAAACACAAAAAGAGAAATAATGTATGAGATCATGAAAAAGCAATGCAACTTCACTGGACATGTGCTAGGAAAGAGGAATTAGAATGCACGGTAATTATGGGAAAGATTGAAGGGAAGAAAGCAAGAGGAAGACAAAGACAAATGATGTTGGAGACAGCAGCCGGAGAACTGGAAATGAATGCCAATGAATTGATCCATTTGACCCGAACAGGAGTGTGTGGGCCATGGCAGTCAAAGCTCAAACTGGGCACGGCACCTGATGATAATGAGAGAGAGTAACACCGTGGGCTGAGCACAGATTATTGACGTGTGCTAGTGGTGATCGTGAGCAAGGCTGAGATGTTATTTATGATCTACACAGACTGTGATCTCCCGTTGAGGAATTCAAGGATCCAGCTACAGATGGAGGTACAGAGGCCCAGGTTTCGGAGCATGTCGTATTGAACTGAAGGTATGATTGTGTTGGATGCTATGCTGTGGTCAATAAACAGCAGTCAGATATAGGTGGTACCATTACTATTTTCCAGCTGATTCAAGACGAGTGGAGAGCTGGTGAGATTGCAAACGCTGTAGGCTTATTGTGGCAATAGGCAAATTGCAGTGGGTCCGAGTCCTTGTTCAGGCAGGAACCAACCTCTCAAAGCATTTCATCACAGTAGATGTGAGTGCCACTAGTTGACAGCTGTTGAGGAAGCTCACCCTGCTCTTCTTGGATATTGGTATGATTGTCGCTCTTTTGAAGCAAGGGTATCTTCCATCTGCAGCAGTGTGGGATTGAAGATATCCTTGAACACTCCTGCCAATGAATTAGTACAGTTTTCAGAGCCCTACTACGTACATCATCAGGGCTTGAAGCCTCGTGAGAGTTCACCCTCTTGAAATACATTCTGACATTGGACTCTGAGACAGAGATCACAGGGTCACCAAGTGCTGCAGGTATTCACAAAGGTGTAGTTTTATTCTCCCTTTCAAAGTGTGCATAAAACACATAGAGCTCATCTGGGAGTGAGGCTTCCCAGACATTCACAATGTCAGATTTTGCTTTGCAGGAAGTAGTGGTCTGTAAACCTTACCAGAGCTGACATGCATTTGATTCCATCTCTGACCTCGCTTTCCAAGGACATATCCGGACTTCTTCTATAGCTCTGGATCACCGGTCTTGAATGCCACAAATCTAGCCCTCAGCAGACTACGAATCTCCTATTTCATCCATGAGTTTTGCTTTGGTATGTTCTCAAAGGCACACACTGATCCACATAGGTCTTGATGAAGTCAGTGACAACTGTGGCATGTTCATTCAGAGTCAAAGATGGATCCTTAATTATTGTCCAAATCATTGACTCAAAGCAGTCCTGTAAGCATTCCTCCACTTCCCTTGACCTTACCTTCTTGGTCTGCACCACAGGTCAGCCGTATTTAGTCTCTGCCTCAATGCTGGGAGTAGAAGTACAGCCAGGTGATCGGACTTTCTGAAGTGTGGGCGGAGGATTGCACAGTAAGCATTCCAGATGGTGGTAAAACAGTGATCAATTCAAGTCAAGTCTGGTTCCACAGGTGATATCTTGGTGGCAGTTGCTCAGAGACTTCTTTATTTTGGCCAGGTTGAAATCTCTTGCAATGATAGGGAAAACAATAGCACGCGTAATTCTGTGCCTAATTACGTTGCTCAGCTACTCCAGTGCCTGCCTGATGTTGACCTGAGGTGGAATTTCAACTGCTTGGCAGACAAAATAGATGGCATTTAACCACTTCATGTTCCAGGTCGGGTGAACAGGTCTGAGGTAGAACTGCCACATTTGTGCAACATGATAAATTAATCGTAACGCCTACTCCACCTCCGCTGCCTTTAAAAGACTGAGTTGTCCTGTCTTTGTGGAGAATGGTGAAGCCATTGAGCTGTGGCACTGCATCCAAAATTATGGGTGTGAACCATGTTTCCGTAAAGCAGAGTACAAGTACACAGCATTCTCTGATGTCCCTCTGGTACTGCAATCTTGCTCCAAGGTCTTCAGATGTATTTTCCAGAGACTGTACATTGAACAGCAGTATAATTGGGAGGGGAAATCTAAGGCCTCTGTTTCAAATGTATCTGTAGACCAGAGTAGTGTCCACTCTTCCATTTTCTTAAAGGGGAACTGCATTCGCAAACCAAGTCTGCCATCTGAGGTTTGTCAATTTTGAGAATTGATAGATTTTTAAAAATGTTTAAAAATGATAAAACATTTTAAAGCTCTATGAATTTTAGAGAAAGATTCTATATTAGGTATCGCATAAAAATATTTCTCTATCATAAGACTAAGTACTCAAACATTAAATAGTCCCTATGTTGCAGCTGTCACAGATTAGTATGGAAGGATCTCACATATCTGGATGCATTGTTAGATCGGCTGGTTGCCACTGCCTTGCTTTTAAGAGTTACCAAGTAATTTTAGATTAAACATACAATTCATATTATAATCCCTTGCATAACATGGCCTTCAGTGATTGGTGAGAACTAAGCAGTTCCATACAAGATTTCCAATCAAACAGCTTCCTCTCTTTCTGAACAATGCACTCAATATTCTCATATTCTTCTTATTCTTATTGGACTAAGTTTAAATTAGCAAGGGTGACATGGAATCTTACCCAAGTGGCCATTCTTTATAAGCGCAGATACTGAACTTTGGCAGACCAATTAATCATCAGGAGCTACTTTGGAGTCCCTCAAGCATGTTTTCAATAAAGTGTCACTATAGAGCAAATAAACTGTGAAAACTCCCTTTTAAAGACCTCACTAATCAAACAATCCTTTTGCATTCACTGACAAAGGAGTCAAGTGTAAATAATGGTGGGGTTCGGCAAGGCTCTTCTATCCAGCAAGGAATTAGGAATGGGAAAGTAATTTGGTCAGAATTTGGGAAATAAATCACTGTAAGTATTTAAGAGACTTGGTGCGAACCCTGAATACAAATTGTGGCAATATCTCCATGTCTTGAATGAGATATGTACCTGTTAACTTTTATGAGTGGTGCCAAACAGAATTTGTTGCATAGGTGCATGTCAGGGGAAATCTGTTCCATCAGTAAGTACAATATTTTGTTGAGCATACACATCTAATTACTATGTAGTTTTTAAATACTGTATTAGAGACACACTTCCAGTTCATCATTTAACAACAGCATTTTGCATGATCTTTGCACTTCTAAAATGGAATAACGTCACTGCGTGCATAGCTGAGAATAACAGATACCAGGGTATAGAAGGAAATATCAGGAGATCACTCTAAGCCTGGTTAAAGAGATAGATTTTAAAGTGTTTCAAAAGGACAGGAGATGGTAATAAAACAAACTGCAGATGATAGAACTCTGATACACAATCCTGAACCAAAACACTAATCATCAATTTGCCTCCATAGATCCTGTCTGACTCTGAGTCCCTCCAGAAGTTTGTCTATTGTTCGACAGGTAACAAGGAAGAAGTTCCTTAGCTTTTGGCATGGTCACTAAAAATGTGAACAGAGTGGATGGTAAGGATTCTACATCGGTAAAGATTTCAGCATAATATTTCAGTAGTATTGAGTAATATTATAAATATATTGTTTGATTAAGCATTTTTGTTCATTTAAATAATTCATTATGGGTTATATGCAAAACTAAGTGAATTGCATACGTCATTACACCACCATGTGATAAGTGTGCACCTCACTTAAAGTAAACAGAAAGTTAGATATTTTATTCCGGCCTTCTTTGTTTTTGTTTTGATAACTATTTTTGTTTTGGAGTGACAAAACATATCAGTGGTGAGGGGAAAGCTTTAATGAACTTGAGATGAACAGACTGTCGAGTTAAAAAAAAGGCAGAAAATAGAAGAATTCACAGGTTCATAAACAGTCTGTACCGGGTGATAATAATCATAAATATCACTGCCGTCGAAGAGGGCACTGGTTTGAGTTGCTGCCATTGGTAAGGTTGCTGGTCTGAGTCGCTGCCGTCAGAGGGGTCACTGCCACCAGAGGGACCACTGGTTCGAGTTGCTGCCCTCTTAGAGACTTCTGGGTCCAAAGCATTCCGATGCCCTCAGAAATGTTATCGAAATTCTGATATTTATGGAATAGACTGTAGTTCAAATTAACTGGAGTTCATATTGGCTCCTTTCAGTTCTATGTTTCCTTCATGTGCTCACTAATTTTTTCTTGTCGATTGGTGGGCTGGGTGTTTGGGTGATCTGTTATTCTCACTGTGAGGGAGGGGTTGGGGGTGTTTGGGGTTTGCAAGATTTTGTTTCTTTTTATTTTAATATGGAGGGGCCTTGATGTCTATCTTTCAACTAGTTTTCTATATTCTATGGCTATCTGGAGAAGATAAATTTCAGAGTTGTATTCTACATACATACTCTGATAAAAAATGAACCTTTAAACCTTTAAATAAATAAGCAGAAATAGCTGGCTACATCAGAAAGAATGATGTGGTTGATTCCACAACTGATAACTGGATTTTCTATTCTGAATAAATTGAGCAATATTTTGAAGCAAATGGGATAGCCAATGAGAAGTTAGTGCCAATTTTGTTAAGTGCATTGGATTTAAAGGCACGCAGCTTGTTTCAAAGTTAAATTGCTCTAACCAAAAAAACCAAAATGAGCCTTGCTAATATCATGAAAGCAATGTAGGAACATTTAAAACTGCAACCATTGTTGATTGCAGAATGCATTAGGTTTCATTAGCAGATTCAAAAGGAAGGTGTGGGGGGTCCACTTCAGTGTACGTGGCTGAATTGATGTTGTCTAGGCATTATAGGTTCAATCATGGGTTTGATAATGTACTGAGAAGTTGTTTAGTTTGTAGGATCTCACAAGCATTTAAAAATGGCTTCTGCCAACTTACATTTAAAAGAGAAATTGAAATAGCTCTACTAATGGAAACAACAGACAGAGGTGGAATTGAGTTGCAGTCAGGAATGAAAATGAAAATTGCAGCATGTAGACAAAGGCCAAATAAATAGTGTTACTGTTGAGTCAGGAGCTCATATACACCACACCAATGCAGATTTAAAGGTGATACTTGCAGAAAATGCAACAAAGTAGGACACATGCAAGAAGCATGTCAGACAGACAAAAATAAATAGACTGTACAGGGAAGAAAAAAAGCCTAAAGGTCAAGATGCAGTTTCAAAAAATGCACTAACATGTATGTTGTTCATGAAAAATCTGATAATGACAAGAGTGACACAGAACTGCGTAGCCTTGAGATTTACAATGTGAAAACTAACAAGATACAATCAACATGGCTTACACCAGAAGTGAACAGCAAATTAATTAATTGGACACTGTTGTGGCTGTTTCAGACATTCCACAAAATAGCTTGAATTGCATTTCAAAGATTCGAACTGAATCCTGCAGATATCCAACTACGAACATACTGGAGAAAAGATAACTCTTCCGGGAATGACATTTGTAACAGTGAACTGCAAGAACCACCAAGCCACATTGGGATTGTACGTGATAAAAACAGGAGAACCATCACTGTGGGGATGTGATTGGTTGAGAAAGCTACAACCTGATTGAAGATCCATCCATCATTTGCATGCCACGTTCCTGTAATAAAGCCAACTGGAAGTGAATTAAGAAAGATATTGAATGATGCCACAGCAGTGTTAAAGGATGGCATTGGAAAACATGTCAAGGGTGAAATAGTGTTAAATGAAAATGCTGTACCCAAGTTTTGCAAAGTCCATCCAGTGCTTTATACCATCTATGATAAAGTAGCCAGTGACCTTGATTACATGGAGTCTGAATGAAGTCTCACAAGGGTTGATTGGAACCCATGGGCAACACCAATGGTCCCAATAGGAAGGAAGCATGGGTCTGTCAGGATCTTTGGTGATTTTAAGGTCAGCATCAACCCAGTACTGAAAGTATATCGGTATCATCTGCCCAGGATAGAGGATATCTTTGCAAACCTTTCTGGTGGAAAACACTTCAGTAAAGTGGACTTGTGATGTCTACCTACAGATGGAGATGGAAGAAGAGTCCAAAGTGTTTATCACAGTAAACACTTGCAAAGGACTTTATCACATCTTATTTTTGGGGTAGCATCTGCACTGGCACTCTGCTGGTATGCTATGGACCAGGTGCTGCAAGACTGTCCCAGTCACTCAGTGTTAACATGATAACATCATTGTTACCAGAAAGGATGACAAGGAACATCTCCAAAACCTGAGGACAGTGTTAAAAAGATTAGAAGATTATGAGCTCAGAGCACGACACAAAAAGTGTGAATTCTTTAAACCAAGCATCATTTACTGAAGCACAAGGATTACACAAGTGTGCTGAGAAAATTCAAGCAGTGGTGGATGTCCGAAGGCCAAGGAATGCGTCATGGTTGCGGTTCTTTTTTTTATCGAGTACCATAACAGATTGCTGCCAAAACCAGTTACTGTGCTTCACCCCTGAACTCAGTCCTACAGATCAGGGAGAAATGCAATGGACTAAGCAGTGTGGGGTGATTTTCCAAAACGTAAGGGAAATGGTGACATCAGAGACTGTATTCACACATTATGAGCCACATCTTCTAGTGAAACTTGCTGTGCACTGTTCAGGATGCCAAGACATACAGAAGAAAGGTATCAAGAGCTGTCAGAACTACTTCCTGCAGTCCCAGAGTTAAGTCTTACAGCCACCACAGAGGTGGACCGTGGATTAGAGATTGCTTCACTGCCACAAGTCACACCTGCCAAGCAGAGTGATCCTCCTTGATCAGGAAAGATGTTAATCCACAAGAATAAGAAATTCTCCGCAACGACTAAATCCTTAGACCTAAATGGGACATTTTAAAATTTACTATGCTGTGGATGTCTGTATAAATAGTTGTATTATATAGTATACTATGTATATAGTTACAATGATTCTATATTGAGTTGGAATATACAGTTAAGCAGGGAGGAGTGTTGTGTATTTATTATTTCAGTAATATTGTAAATATATTGTTTGATTAAGCATTCTTGTTCATTTAGTTACTCATTATGAGTTACATGTAAAAATAAGTGAATTACATACATCATCACACCACCACGTGCGTGCCTTGCTTAAAGCATACATAAAGTTAGGTATGCTATTCCAGACTCCCTTGTTTTTATTTCGATTAGTATTTTTGTTTTGGAATGACAAATCATAACAATCAGTACTTCCAATATTCAAATCTTGGAACTCTGAAACATCCAATGTCTATTGGAAACAGTTGGCAAGTTAACTCAGAAAATGCATACAAAAGAGTAAACTTAATGCTGCATGTGTGAACCCAACATTTCAGATCAAGCACTTGTTAAGTTTGTCTGCCTGGCAATCCGCCTTTACAATATTAAACATACAGCATATGCAGGCAAAAACCCGAGCCTGAGTTGGTTAAAGTCATTATAAGAGCATAAGACACAGGAGCAGAATTAGGCCATTCAGCCCATTGAGTCTTCTCCACCTGGATCCCCCTCAACCACATACACCTGTCTTCTTGCCATATCTTTTGATGCCCTGAGCAATTAGGAAACTATCAACTTCTGCCTTAAATGTACCTATGGACTTGGCCTCCACCACAGTCTGTGGCAGAGCATTCCACAGAATCACTACTCTCTGGCTAAAAAAAATTCCTCCTTAGCACTATTCTAAAAGGTCCCCCCTCAATTTTGAGGCTATGCTCTCTAGTTCTGGATACCTCCACTACAGGAAGCATCCTCTCCACATCCAATTTATCTAGTCCTTTCAACACTCGATAGGTTTCAATGAGATCCATCCGCAGTCTCTAAATTCCAGTGAGTACAGGTCCAAAGCTGCCAAATGCTCCTCATATGTTAGCCACTTCATTTCTGGAAACATCCTTATGAACCTCCTCTGGATTCTCTCCAATGACAACACATACTTTCTGAGATACGGGCCCAAAACTGTTGACAATACTCTAGGTATGGCCTGACTAATGTCTTATAAAGTCTCAGCATTATCTTTTTGCCTTTCAATTTTATCCCCCTTGAAATAAATGCCAAAATTGCATTTGCCTTCTTTTCCACAGATCCAACCTGTAAATTAACCTTCTGGGAGTCTTGCATGAGGACTCCTAAGTCGCTCTGTACCTCTGATGTTTGGACCTTTTGCCCATTTAGAAAATAGTCTGCACTGCTGTTCCTTTTACCTAAATACATTGTCATACATTTTCCAACACTGTATTCCACCTGCCACTCTTTTGCCCATTCTTCCAATTTGACTATGTCCTACTGCAATCGTGTTGCTTCCTCAGCACTACCTCTCCCTCCACCTACCTTTGTATGATCTGCAAACTTTGCCACAAAGCCATAAATTCCATTATCTAAATCACTGACAAACAAAAGTAGTGGCCGCAATACTGACCCCTGAGGAACACCACCAGTCTCTGGTAGCCTACCAGAAAAGGCCCTCTTTTTTCCCATTCACTGCCTCCTGACTGTCAGCCATTCCTCTATCTATGCCAATATATTTCCTGTAACACCACAGGATTTTACCTTGTTAAGCAACCTCATGTGTGTCACCTTATGAAATGCCTTCTGAAAACCCAAGTAAATGGATTTACTGCCTCTCCTTAGTCCACACGGCTTGTTCCTTCCTCGAAGAACTCTAACAGATTAGTCAGGCAAGATTTCCCTTTACTGAAACCATGCTGACTTTGACTTATTTTATCAATAGTCTCCCAGTACCTTGAAACCTCTTCCTTAATAATATACTCCAACACTTACCCAACTACTGACGTTAGGCTAACTGGCCTATAATTTCCTTTCTTTTGCCTTCCTCTCTTCTTAAAGAGTGGCGTGACTTTTTCAATCTTCCAGTCCTTGGGACCATGCCAGAATCAAGTGATTCTTGAAAGATCATGACCAATGCACTTGTTCTCTCTTCAACAACCTCTCTCAGGACTCTGGGATGTAGTCCAGGTAACTTATCCACCTTAAGACCTTTGAGTTTACCTAACGCTTATTCCTTTACAATAACAATGGCATTCACTCCTGCTCCCTGACACTCACAGACCTCTGGTACACTGCTGGTGTCTTCCACAGTGAAGACAGATGTAAAGTACCCCTTAAGTTCACCTGTCTTTTCTTTGTCCCCTATTACTACCTCACCAGCATAATTTTCCAGTGGTCGATAATCAACTCTCACCTCTCCTTTTACTCTTTATATATCTGTGCATCTGTACATTGCATGGATTTCATTCACCAGGAAAGATAACAATGCCCTAAAGTCAAAAGCAAATTAATTTTACAACTACTTCTGCTCTTGACTTATATTCTGAGTCCTTGTATGTTCCAAATTGTCAAGAAAAGTTGTCCTTTGGTGTAAATTGCTTTTACGAGAAAATAATTTTTTTGTGAAATGGTAAAATTGAACTTTGGAAGAAAAGGTCTTTCTTTAAAATGCGACAGTTGCCTAATTGAAGAAAGATAAAAAAAAAAGGAACATTGTGTGTTACTGAGAGAAATTGCCACGAATGTTCCCATTCACGTTTTAAGGATAGCTATTAATATATGATGAGGCTTGACTCTGGGTGATCAATGCAGCATAAAAGAATAAGTACTGAACCTGGAAACTGCACCACATAGCCCTGTCTTTATAAGTGCTATGCAATTGAAAATCAATGTGTTTTTTTTTGCAGGAAATTTCAAGGCTGAGCCTTCCTGATGGCAAGGTTTTGCAGTCAACCATGAAGTATGAAAGATAAAGGAGAGGACTGCAAGATGACCCCAGCCAAACATAGAGAGTAAAATTGCAGTTTTAGGGCCTTAGTGGCACTTTCTAACTGATTCCTGATTCGTGAGATTTTTTATATTATTGTTGTGTATGTGGCCGGGTTACACAACAAAGCTATAAATAAAAACGCTCGAGGCGGGAGCTAAGTTAACAGGGTTCTTTACTGACTGAAACTGAACTCTGAACACACACGTACAGATCAATATGCGCCTAGTAGCACATGCTCAATATGCGCATAATAGCGCATTCAACGATGTGTTACTACAACATAAAGTAGTCTGTTATTATAATGTAGGCCAGTGGTCCCCAACCTCCGGACTGCGGACTGATACAGGGCCGTGAAGAATGCAGTGGTGCAGCGGTAGCCGGAGCGCACCCAGCACGTTTAAGAAAAAAGCCAAAATAAACAAGCTAATAAATTAGGTGCCGCCTGGCACGTAAATGTCGGCCCAGATCAGAGGCGATGCAATCAGCAACCGGTATCAGTCCGTGGCCCGGAGTTTGGGGACCACTGATGTAGGCTATAGGGTACAATTATGTAGTTGCATTTATTCGAAATTAAAAAGAGAAAGAGATAACTCCCATTCCCTTGATCTTGCCCTCTGTGTAACATGATGGCTGAAATATGATGAACAATGTAGTTCATCAGAATAGGCCCATCTTATGGGCTCCACCTGAAGCATAAACAAGGGTCAGGAGCCAGGGGAGGATGGAGTACACCCATCTTCGAGATCCAGACTGCCTTGTGGGCCATTGGATGGAATAAGACAGATAACAAGGAATCATATGGACTCTCCAGATATATGGTATTGCCTATGATCTGTATGTCAGAGTGTAATAGCCTTTACAAATTAACCTTCCAAGTTGACTCCTTCATGTGGACTGACTAGTGAAAGGCTGTCTCCTCTCAGCTGGGTATTATGGAGGTGGTAGTGATGAAAGACCAGGAGTTCAACTTTCAATAGAATTGGAGTTCAGAACTATTTCCAGTTCAGCTAAAGGGAAGTGCTTGAGAACAAGTGTGATAGGGAAGATACTAGCATACTAAGTGTATGTGGCGTCTCACACCCCACAGTGCCAGATCTGTACTGTAGATGTGCTTTAATCCTGGATGACAATGACTGCTCAATAATAGCAGCAGCACGCTCCTAATCATCAGCTATTTGTTCTTCTCTAAGGTTTCCTGTGCCAATACTGAATCCTTGAATGATTTCTGTACTGGGGTTCAAGTTTGTTCTATCATTTGGTACCTCAGGGAATTTACAAGTCCAAATTTCAAATCTTTGTTTATCGTCATAGACATATACACTCAGTGGCCTCTTTATTAGGTACAGGAGGTATTTCTGTATGTTCATGGTCTTCTGCTGCTGTAGCCCATCCGCTTCAAGTTCAACATGTCAAGCACTCATAGATGCTCTTCTGCACACTCTGTTGTAATGCTTGGCTTTTGAGTTACTGTCACCTTCCTGCTAGTTTGAACCAGTTTGGCCATTCGCCTCTGAACTCTGTCATTAACAAGGCATTTTTGTTCATAGAACTGCCACTCACTGGATTTTTTTGTTTTGTTTTTTGCACCCTTCTCTATAAACTCTAGAGCAGGGGTTCCCAACTGTTTTTATGCCATGGACCACTACCACTACCTAATGTGTCCATGGGCCCCAGGTTGGGATCCACTGCTCTGTGACTATGAAAATCCCAGGAGGTCAGCAGTTTCTGAGATACTCAATCAAACCTACAATTGGCACTAACAAGTAACTTAGATTAAATTTCTTCCCCATTCCAATGTTTTGTCTGAACAACAATTGAACCTTCTGACCATACTTGCATGCTTTTATGCATTGAGTTGCTGCCAAATGATTGTCTGATTAGATATATGCAATAACTGAATGTATATATCTAAGGTAAAAATACTGTACCATGAAAGATAGCTTTTTGCAGCAACAACTGCACAGTACATTACAAACACGACAACATAAGTTAACGTAGACTTAAATTAACATAAATTAAACATAATTTACATAACAAAATAAACTAAAATACACATGATAACATTAGTGCAAGTTGAGAGGAAGAAAAGAAACATAATTTGAGGTAGTGTTAGGGTTTATTAAGTTGGTTCAAGACCCTTATTGTAGCGGGGAGGAAGTTGTTGTTAAATTTGATGTGTGGGTCTTACTCTTTTGCCTGATGGCAGCAAAAAGAACCATGGCCCTGATGAGAGGCATTGATCTTGTGGATAGTCAGAGGCTTTTTCCCAGGGCTGAAATGGTTGCCACAAGAGGACACAGGTTTAAGGTGCTGGGGAGTAGGTACAGAGGTGATGTCAGGGGTAAGTTTTTTACGCAGAGAGTGGTGAGTGCGTGGAATGGGCTGCTGGCAACGGTGGTGGAGGCGGATATGATAGGGTCTTTTAAGAGATTTTTGGATAGGTACATGGAGCTTAGAAAAATAGAGGGCTATGGGGAAGTCTAGTAATTTCTAAGGTAGGGACATGTTCGGCACAACTTTGTGGGCCAAAGGGCCTGTATTGTGCTGTAGGTTTTCTATGTTTTCTATGATGATGGGGTCCTTAGTGATGTATGTCATCTTCCTAAGAAATTATTTCATGTAGATCTCCTTGATTGTGCGGTGAGCTGTAACAATGATTGAACTGGGTGTCCACCTCTCTCTATTGCCTCTTGTGTTTCTATGCTTTGGAGTTACTGTATCGGGCTCTGATGCAACCAGTCAGAATACTTTCCACTGGACATCTGCAGAAGTATGTCAGAGTGCTTGAAGAAATGCCAAATCTCCTTAAACTTCCAAGAAAGTAGAGAGGCTGGCACACTTTTTCATGATTCCATCTCTGTGCTGGGCCCAGGATAGATCCCCGAAGATGATGATGCACAGAAACTTGAAGCTGCTCACCCTTTTCACTCCAACCCTTCAATCTGACCTTCCTAAAGTTTGCAGTCAAATCTTTGCTGACACTGAGCACATGGTTGATGTTACAACACCACTCAACTAGCTGACCAATATCCTCATCTCCATCCATGATGCTGCCAAAAATTGTCATTGACGAATTTGCAAATGGTGTTGAAACTATGCTTAGCCACATAGACATAAGTAATAGAGACAGTATAACAGGGGTCTAAGCACAGGCAATGAGGTACTGTTGTGTTGATGGTTAGTAAGCAGCAGAAGAAGACTCTGATCCATACTGACTGTGGTCTCTCCAAAACTTTTGGTACTCTTCACTACCCATGCAGTCCTTTAAGACGTTAGGTCTGGAATCCCAAAGCCTTCTTGATAACTCTTGTATTCTGTCAAGCAAATGAAATATGGCAAACATACTACTGCATCATTCAAGTCGCTGATTTGAAGCATCATCTGTTCTCTCCATGGATGATATCTAATCCACTGAGCTCTTTCTGTTATTGCTACTGAGTTCTCACTTCACAACAATGACTACACATCAAAAGCACTTCTTTGACTTTGTAGGTGCTGACTATTTCAAGATCTTGAAAACATCTTCAATGACAATTGCATAGTATGTAATTCGAAGACAAAAGAGATTATGCAGATGTTGGAGATCTTGGGCACATAATTCTCATGAGATTTCCACCATCACATAAGTCAGACTTCCCTAAACTATGCTCCATATAATACCAAGAAATTGATTTAATGGATAAAGCAAAGGGTGTGGGCCTTGAAAATGTTTAGATGTAGTGTTGAGGACTAAATGTAGCACTTTTAACTAGTGCTACAGACAAACTGCTTCAGTACAACCCAAAACAGAAATCAAACTGACAAAGTGAAGGGATATCATGTCACTTTGAAGGGCAAATTCAATTGGCATATTATCTCCCTATTTATCTTCTGTCATTCTTCTGTAAAATGTGGTAAGGAGGGCTAGGTGTGTAGTGCTCCAGTATACCTACTGCTCTTATCCTTGAGCTAGAGTGAATAAAATTCTGTCCAATGGTCAGCTTATGTGGTTTGCAGACCTCCTTACAGACTTGGCCCAAAGCAAAATCATTAAATTTCAGAGGTGCAACAAGAATCAGTCTCCTCGGCACCAAGTTAGCACTTGATGGAGCAGGATATCATTGACGACACAGGAGACTTCAGGTGGTGATACGTGGAGAAACTCAGTGGATTGAGCACCATTTGTCCTGATGTAGGGTTTTGGCCTGGAACATCAACAATTCCTTTCCTCTCACAGATACTGCTTGACCACAGAGTTCCACCATCAGATTGTTTATGGCATTGATAAGTAACATGGACATCAATGGGAAATGATGGGAAATATCTTTATATGCTGGAATCAATCTCACATCAAAGGACATCACCGTAAAAGTTCTTCAGTATTGTCTCTTAAGCTTAACCACTTTCAACAGTTTCATCAATAATTGTCCCTTCATTAGAAAGTATGTTTTGTGATCCTTGTAGAGTATCAATTCTGTTGGCAACTTTTCAGATGATGAAAAGTTATACCTGGAATCAGCAAGATCAGGACAACTTTCAGAGGTACTGCGGAATTGTCTAATATTACAAGATATGTCTGGTGATGACCATCTCCAAAGAGTATTACAAACTTTTCTTGACATTCAAAAGCATTATTATCACAAAATTTCCCAGTAGCAACATCTGAGGTGTCACCGTTTACTATATACAAGTGGCCACACCCAGAAATAGCTCTGGTTATCAGAGTGACAATAGAAGAAGAAGAAAGCCCTTAATTCTGAGTGGAGTCATTGGGATGCCATCATGACGCCGTTTTTTTTTAACAGGCTTTCTTATTTTTACGAGGCCGAGTTGCTAGCTCAACGCTCAACCCAGCCGGGATGGAAAGTGTGCAAGAGAGCCGGCTGGATTCGATCTCAGGAGCCTTCACTCCGAAGTCCGGCGCTGATACCACTACATCACCAGCCTGCCAGAGCGACAATATTCTGGTGCAAACTTTGGTTCCACAACTAATTTCCACCACATCAAGCACTCTGTCAACCCCAAATCAGCTTTTTGCTTTTTCTGCCTGAAATAAAATCTTACGTGTTTTACAATGCAGCACAGCAGGCTTAAGGAAACTGGTTAATTATTTTATTTATTTAGAGATTCGGTGTAGAACAGGGCCTTCCAGCCCTTCGAGATAACTGGCAACAAAGAGTGAGGATGCAGAAGAGCACATCAATGCTCACACCTGAAACTGGAATAAAAATCACAAGTTCTTCATAAACCAGCACAATTAATCTAATTAATATAATTGTTTATTCTTTTACTTGTAATAATTAACATCCATGTTATGACAACTTGTTGCCTTTTGATTAATATGACAGAAAAGGAGCTTATCACAGAATAATAAGTATTTTAAAATTACCTATTAACCATCAACTGGGAAACATGATTGCAAACAACTGAATAATTATGGTAAAATATTGATATTGAACTATATAACAATTTATTTTGAACTGGTCACATTTTGTAATGTTTCTATTTAGCATTGATCTTTGAAACCAGATCTACCAATTTCTGTGCACCCAAAATCCCTCCCTTAATTTGAACAATCATAAACAAAAATATTTTCCAGTCTCCCTTGATGTGGCTAGGTTTGTGCCTTGCGCGAACATCCAGAGCAATTGTGTTTTGAATCAAGTGTAAATGGTTCAGGAATCTTAATTTATACTCAGTGCAGCCTGCACTTAAAAATCCTCAATCCAATCATTGCATCCGGTCGCACTCACCTCAATCATAAGCAAGTGCTTTGAGAGGCTGGTCGAGGACTACATCTGCAGCATGCTGCCACCCACACTGGATCCCCTACAATTCGCCTAGCAACACAACCGATCAACAGATGATGCCATAGCCACAGCACTACACCCTGCCCTCACTCAACTGGAGAAGAGGAACGCTTACGTTAGAATGTTATTCTTGGACTGCAGTTCAGCATTCAAAACCATACTTGCCCCCAGGCTTGACAAGAAGCTCAGAGATGTCGGCCTGCACCCCGAGTTGTGCAGCTGGATCCTGGACTTACTGTCAGATCGCCGGCAAATGGTAACGATGGGCTCCCCCACCACCTCTGCCCCTCTGACCCTCAACACAGGAGCCCCTCAAGGTTGTGTCCTGAGCCCCCTCCCCTATTTCCTATACGCCCATGACTGTGTTGCCACACACAGCTCTAAACTGCTATCAAATTTGCAAATGATCTGACATTGGTAGGCCTTATTTCCAACAATGATGAGACAGCCTACAGAAAGAGAAGCCAATGCCCTGATGCAGTGGTGCCAAGAAAACAACCTCTCCGTCAATGTCAAAAAAATGAAGGAGTTGATCGTGGAATACAGGAAAAACAGAGACATGCTAGCTCCTATTGACATGATTGGGACTGTAGCTGAGAGGGTGAATAGTTCCAAATTCCTCAGTATCTCAGTATACACATCACCGTGGATCTCACCTGGATTGTACATAGCAGCTGTGTGGTGAAAAAAGCACATCAGCGTCTCTTTCACCTCAGACGGCTGAAAAAGTTCAGCATGAGTCCCTTAATCCTCAGGACTTTCTACAGGGGCATTATCAAGAGCATAAGGACTGGCTGTGTTACCACCTGGTACTACCCTCAATCACAGGGCACTGCAGAGAGCCCAGCCCAGCGCATCTGTGGATGTGAACTGTCCTCTATTCAGAACACTTACAGCAGCAGGTGCGTAAAAGTGGACCAGAGGATCATCAGGGAATCCATCCACCCTAACCACAAACAGTGTCAGCTGCTTCCGTCTGGCAAATGGTACCACAGCACTAAGTCTAGGACCAACAGGCTCCAGGACAGCTTCCTTCACCAGGCCATCAGATTTATCAATACACATTGATCTGATTGCATATCTGACTGTGCGTACATGTATACAAAACAATTACATTTACAAACTTTGTGTTTGGGCAATATCCTTCCACATTTCCTCTCTTTATTGTTTGTACATTGTGACAGAGATGCAACATAAAGATTTTTACTCCCTTGGATGTAAGAAATAATAATAGTAATAATAATAATTATTATTATTAAATCCTTTACATTCATTTGTCCAACTCACCAGTTTCAGATAATTTATAATCTGTTGCATTTATCCCTTTACATAATGTTGCTTGCAATTACAATAAAGTCAGTTTCTGGCTGGTTTGCTTTATATTATGCTAGATGTTATCCTTTGTGCTGTCTGATAGGTGTATAGTGCATAGCTATCATTTATAAATTTAAAAAGTCATTTGAGAATGGAAGTTGTTATCCCCATCTGGTCTGTCCTACAATTTGTGATGAACTGCCAATAGCCCTCAAGCTACCAAGTATACAAATAATCTCAACAAAACAAAAGAGCCTAAGGAAGTAGATACAACCATGACAGGGTCATTCCCACTCCAAGGAGAAATAAGTAAAAAATAGAATAATTAGGGAGAAATAATCTTTGGATTATTAAATATAAAGGTCATCTACCAACATAATGCCGTCGTTTGCTTTAAAGCTCCTCTCTGCACCTCTCAGTCTTTACACTTCTCTATCTTTAAAACCTGTGTTAAGAAAAGCTTTCAGTCACTCTTCTAAACCCCTCCTCCCAAGGCTTGCTGTCAATTTCCTTACTTTCTGAGAAGTGCTTTGGGGCATTCCCAACATGAAAGACACATTTGAAAGAAATTTGTTTTGTTTTCCATGGCTATATATTCCATGGTCCAGTGACTGCTGTTTGGCTTCTTCAACCTACAAGTTTAATTCCTCAACAATCTAGTAAAGGAATCTGTCTGACTACATGGGTGGTCTTGTGGGTACATTCAATCTTCTTTCTCTCTATAAAACTTTTGTCTTTTTCAGAAGGCGATTAGAACTAAAACCGACATGAATCCAAATACTCATCACCGATTCAGCTGTGGCTTTTGCCAATTTCAAGATCAGAGACATTTGACGGGGAGGTTAACTAAGAGAAAGAACTACACCAAAATCAAAACACTGATGTGATAACAAGAAATGCTGGCAATATTCAGCAAGTCAGGCAGCAACAGTAGAGAAAGGAACAGAGCTGACATTTCAGTCTTCTTTCCAAAATGGGAAATTTCTAAATATTCTTGCAATGCAACAATGTACTGCATATATAATACAATAATGTGTACCGTACTCCACTTCAAAATTTACTTCCACTGAAAGAGGATTTGTGGTAGACAAAGAACTCAAGAAGGATCCAGAAGTTTAAATGAGAACAACAGAATCTTTTTTGAAATGGTTAAACACGCCCTTAATGAAAGCTCGGCAAATTCATATCATTCATTCTGAATGAGAATGGAGCAGAGAATCAATGTTCTAATGATTGTAAATTGGGTGAAGAACTTGTGCACAGGTGAGGGGTGTCCTGCTCTTTGTCTCTCACCATAGGGAAGACTGCAGCTGAGCAGCAATCAGAATTTAAAGAACAAGTGTATTTCCTCCGCTTTACCTGGAAAGAATACATAGGACCCCAGACAATTGTAATCAGAAAAGTATATGAGTTTAAATTATTGTATCGACCAGCTCACACGTTTAGTCTCAATTCCTGCCTCTCGTAATCTTCTATTTCCATCGCCTCTAGTGGCCTATGCTCAAAACTCAACCATATTTTAGTAGCTCTACAATTCCTCGTCCCAGTTTGCTATTATATTATTCAAATCATCAAAGCTAATGTGTCTCAGTTCTATAATAAGCAGTGTTCACTGATAGAATCTTAAAATTCATGTTAAAAATGAACTTGAATCTCCACTTTTCACCTCCTTACATCCTAATAACTTACGTCCTTGACTGTGCAATGACGTCCTGGTTTGGGACTCAGATCATATTCTGTCCAGGCATGACAGTCGAGTCAACTAAGGCGCAGACATGGTACAGTAAATCTTACTGTAACAAAGATCTGCCAAATGCATTCAACGGCAGGCAAGTGCAAACTCATGCATTCAGCATATTTTTGTACTTTTATGTTCCTTTCCTTTAACTCTACACTTGAGAGAAAACGTGGTTAAAAGAGCTAATTAATTGTACTGAAAAGATGAACTGTCAAAAGCTATGACAATCTTTTCAGCAGCAAAATTACAAAGAGTACAGCTGTGCATTTTTTTGTAATTATAAAAATAAAACACCTCAGGGTCCTTGCTGACGGTGAAATGGTCCACAGAGTAAATACATGAGATACCAAAGAACACACAATATTTTTCAATGCATCTGTTCCAGCCTGCAGCTAGATTCCAAGGTATCAGATAATACTGTGTCAGCTTCTTGATGGAATTGCCAACACAAAAGAATTAGTGCTTAGGGAGTATGCTGTATGCAACATGCCAGAATAGGGACCTCTGCTTCCTAATAGCTTCAGACATGCAGACAACTATCTATTCACTGTGAGCTGATGTAGTTTATTTATGACACCAGTTGAGATACAGACATTTCTTCAAGAATATAGAGTGACACTGAAATGCTGTAAGCTTCTTAAATGCAAGTTTAAAAAAAAATACTACCTGTTCCTTGTAGGAATAGGGATAAGTCATTCAGCTTCAAGATCCTCTTCTATTACTAAGTTAGATAGGCTGATGTGCAAATAACACCGGTTATGTTTGCTAAGCAAAAATCTAATAGGCACATTGTTCTTAATAATATTTATTACAATTTCCCTCAGTTAGCAGAAAGGTCAATGTTCTTTAACTGCAATGCTTATTAACTATATATGCCAGTTGGCCATTTTCTAAGCCGAGCAACAAAGTAGCACTCAGTTATTCAACCACTTTTGCAATGCTTTGTAGCCAAGTAAACACAATTGTCCAGTGCACGCATAGAACTCCACACAACAGTGCCAACTGTAATTTTAATTTTCTGGAAGGCTAAGCAGAGCATTTGCTTCTTCGTGGGATTGGAAGTACTGAACTTCCATTTCAGGAGAATGTTATCTTTCTGATAAAACATTTACAGGGTAGAAAATACGTCAAAATCCTATCTTCTTCTGCAAACATGGGTTGTGAACCCTTGGATTAGTTGTGAACATGGATTATCTTGCCTTGCCCTTGAAGTCATTTGTACAAAACTGTCAGTCAAAGAATGCAATGATATGGTTCCTACATCTCAGGGTGTGAGCCAACTCACCCCTTAACTTATTACCCATCACTTGTATGGTGCCACGTAATTGTGTGATCTATAAGATACATGGGTACGAGCATACTTATTTTGACAAAACTTCCCCCCCCCTTCCTTATCCTCTGTCACTAAAGACAGGCAACAAAGATGTAGGAGCACCAAATCTTTCCAGATCCCATCAGGTCGCACATCATCCTAACATACACTCAGTGACCACTTTACTAGCTAAACATTTGTACCTGCTCATTAGTGCAAATATGTAATCAGCCAATCACGTGGCAGCAACTCAACGCAATGAAGACATGTCAAGACGTCCAGTTGTTGTTCAGACCAAACATCAGAATGGGGAAGTAATGTGATTTTAGTGATCTTGACTGAGAGAGGATTGTTGGTGTCAGACGGGATGGTTTGAGTATCTCAGAAATGGCTGATCTCCTGGGATTTTCACACATAACAGTATGATTTGATATGTTAATTGGCCTCAGTAAATTTCCTGTGCTTTTGCTGGGTGTTGCGAGAAACATGGGTGACATTATTAAGTATAGGAGAGCAAATAGGCCATTGAAAAAATAAATGGCAAATTAGATTGAAGGGATTGTTCTGACAGCCAGTAAAGATTTGATGCATTTAATAGCCTCCTTTTATATCATAAAGAAGTATGAAATTATATGGAAAACATACTTACTTAAGATCTGCCTTTCAGATATATTTGATTATGGTCCTGGAAAACATTGTCTCATTTTTACTATGTTCTGTACCAGCAGTTATGGTTGAAATGTCAATAAAAAGTGACTTGATTTGATTCTTGGCAAGCATTTGAAACCCTTTTGTTCTGAACTCCTTGCATTTTTGTAAAAAGTGTGTTTCCAGGGTGCTAAGTCTCTCTGTGAACCTCAACAGAAACAGTTGACAGCCTGTGGTCCGGTCAGGTTCTTGAATGCCTGAATCTGTGTTTTCCTGCAGACACATTAGTCAGTAACCCAGAAACAGACACCTTGCCTTTCTTAATCCAGACTGCTGATGCCAAATGTTGGTTCATCAATTTGGTTCTTAACCTAAGCTGATCAAGGAATAATTAAAATGATAAAGTTAGGATAACTTTTACAGTCATAATTTTAAAGTCTAGCAACTGTTGAGGCAGGGTTTGAATGCTATCACCCCTTATATAGTTAAATCAAGTGACATGGGCAGCAGCAGGTCTTTGCTTCCAGATGAGTTCAATGCCTTCTATGCTCACTTTGACTATCAAAATAGGGAGGAACCATCACGAATTCCCACAGCTCTTGATGTTCCTATGATTTCAGTCTTTGAGGCCGACGTCTGAGCTGACTTCAGGAGGGTGAACCCATGAAAAGCATTCGGCCCAGATGGCGTACCTGGCCAAGTACCAAAGACCTGTGCTGATCAACTGGCTGGACTGTTCACTGAGATTGTTAACCACTCGCTTCAGCAGTCTGAGGTACCCACCTGGCTTCAAGTAGGCTTCAATTATACTGGTGCCCAAGAATAACGTGATAACCTGTCTCATTGGCTGTCATCCAGTAGCACTTATATCCACGGCCCATCATACCTTCAAAACTAATCAATGAACTCCAAGACCGTGGCCTCAATACATCCTTGTACCATTGGATCCTCGATTTCATCACTTGGATACTCCAGTCATTTCAGATTGGCAACAAAATTTCCTACACAATCTCTATCAGCATGGGTGCAACGTAGAACTATGTGTTCAAACCGCCGCTCTACTTGCTTTCCACTTATGACTGCGTGGCTAAGCACAGCTACAATGCCATATTCAAGTTTGCTGATGACACCACTGCCTTAGGCCAAATCAAAAGTCGTGATGAATCAGCATATAAGAGGGAGATTGAAAATCTGCTTGAGTTGTGCCATTACAACAATCTCTTACTCGATGTCAGCAAGACCAAAGAGCTGATTATTGACTTCAGGAGGGGAAAACCAGAGGTTCGTGAGCCAGTTCTCATCAGAGGATCAGAGGTGGAGAGCGTCAGCAACTTTAACTTCCTTGGTGTTATTATTTCGGAATACCCATGCTGGGCCCAGGTGCAATTACAAAGAAAGCACAACAGTGCCTCTAGTTAGGAGTTTATGAAGGTTTGGCATGACATCTAAAACTTTGACAAGCTTCTAAATGTGTGTAGTGGAGAGAATATTGCCTGGCTGCATCACAGCTTGGTATGGAAACACCAATCCCCTTGAACGGAAAAGCTTACAAAAAGTAATGGATATGGCCCAGTCCATCCTCCCTACCACTGAGCACATCTACATTAAATGCTGTCCCAAGAAAGCAGCATCCATCATCAGGGAGCCCCCACCACACAGGGCATACTCTCTTCTCATGGCTGCCATCAGGAAGAAGGTACAGGAACCTCAGGATCAGACCCCAGTTTCACAAACAGTTAAGTCCCCTCAACCATCAGGTTCTTAAACGAAAGGGGATAACTTCACTCAACTTCACTTGCCCTGTTATTGAAATGTTCTCACAACCAATGGACTCACTTTCAAGGACTCTTCCTTTCATGTTCTCAATATTCATTGCTATTTATTTATTATTATTATTTATTTCATTTTGTATTTGCCCAGTTTGTTGCCTTCTGCACTATGGTTGAACGCCCAAGTTGGGCAGTCTTTCATTGATTCTGTCATGGTCATTATTCTACCGATTTATTGAGCATGCCAGCAAGAAAATGAATAGTTACATATATGTATCACATTGTGACGTATATGTACTTTGATAATAAATTTACTTTGAATTTTAAACTTTGAATTTTAGTGCTGTTGCTAATAAGGGCTAAATACTGAACGTATTTGTTTGCCATTCCTCTCATTGCTTTTGTTGTTAAAATGTTAAAAATAAATGAAATACTGCTTCAGAAGATGAATGAACATTTCACAATACTTTATGTACTACTTCTCTTATATCACTGCTTGTTATTTCCAAGCAGTTAATCTTTCTTCCTTCCCCCAACCTCTCCCAGTTTATTATTTTTCATGAAAACAGCTTGCCACAGTGAATCCTTCGACAAGTAGGAAGGCCAAAATACTCATGGCAACTGTGTCTTCCTGATGCAAGTGAATGCATCCAACAGCAGATCGTCATTGTGCTGAGAGTTTATCCAATTCTCCCTTCCACTTCTGCAGATAGAGCGTCCACCATAGCCACATACTCCACCTACTGGCCTGACAACTAAGTTATAAAAGTCAGCCCGTGACAGAGTTCTGGGACATGGGCCCACAAATTACAATTTGAGGTGTCATCATTTTTATTTGTAATACCGAACCCAGGTTACAAGTGCCATTTATTAAAATATACTTTTTGAGCTTAATGAATTGTCAACACTGGACAAAAGAGGCACACGAATCCTTACAAGACTGCTTGAATCGGTGGACCGGACTGTATTCAGGGTTTCATCTTTGAGTCTGGATGTGTTTGCCACAGCTGTCACTGACCATTAAAACCTAAGTGGATGAGTGTGTGCCCACGAGAACTTACTGTACATATCCGAATCAAAAGCTGTGTATGAACCAGGAGGTTCGTAGGCTGCACACATAAAAGTTGCTGATGAACGCAGCAGGCCAGGCAGCATCTCTAGGAAGAGGTACAGTCGACGTTTTGGGCCGAGACCCTTTGTTAGGACTAACTGAAAGAAGAGGTAGTAAGAGATTTGAAAGTGGGAGGGAGAGGGGGAGATCCAAAATGATAGGAGAAGACAGGAGGGGGAGGGATGGAGCCAAGAGCTGGACAGGTGATTGGCAAAAGGGATATGAGAGGATCATGGGACAGGAGGCCCAGGGAGAAGGAAAGGGGGAGGGGGGAAGCCCAGAGGAAGGGCAAGGGGTATAGTGAGAGGGACAGAGGGAGAAAAAGGAGAGTGAGAGAAAGAATGTGTGTATATAAATAAATAACGGATGGGGTATGAGGGGGAGGTGGGGCATTAGTGGAAGTTTGAGAAGTCAATGTTCATGCCATCAGGTTGGAGGCTACCCAGACGGAATATAAGGTGTTGTTCCTCAAACCTGAGTGTGGCATTTAGGTCTGGCAACTCAGGTCTGCACAAGAAAACCAGATTTGATTTGTAGAGGGCTATTTCACGAGCTAAGGAACAATTCCAGGTGAGGTTGGAGGTGACATCAGGTGCATGTCAACTCTGGCAAGTTTTGCAGTCCATCACTGCGACATCATGTACGACAGTGATACTTCACTCACAGAGGAACTCAATGCTTTTTATGCTAAAACTACAGCCATGAGGATCCGGTGACCCTGTGATCTCTGGCTCGGAGGCTGACGTCAGACTGTCTTTCAAGAGGGTGAACCCTCACGAGGTGACACCCCTGATGGAGTGCCTGGTAAGGCTCTGAAAACCTGTGCCAGCCAACTGGTGGGTGTGTTCAAAGACAAAATCAAACTCTCATTGTTGCAGTTGGAAGTTCCCAACCTGCTTCAAAAGGGTAACAGTTATACCAGTGCCCAAGAAGAGCAGGATGAGCTGCTTAACATTTACTGTCCAGCAGCACTCACATATATGGTGATGAAGTGCTTTGAGAATTTGGTTATGCCTAGAATCAACTCCTGCCTCAGCAAGGACCTGGGCCCAGTGCAATTTGCCTATTGCCTTAATAGCTCTACGGCAGACATGACCTTACTGGCTCTCCACGTGGCCTTGGATCACCTGGTCAACACAAATACCTGTGTCAGGATGCTGTTTATTGATTATAGCTCAGCATTTAACACAATCATTCCTACTGTTCTGATCAAAAAGCTCCAGAACCTGGGCCTCTGAACCTCCCTGTGCAACTGGATCCTCAGCTTACATTTCGGAAGACAACAATATGTGTGAATTGGAAATAACACCTCCACCTTGCTGTCAATCAACACTGGCACACTTCAGGGATGTGTGCTTAGCCCACTGCTCTTCTCTCTCTACACCCATGCCTATGTGTAGAATCTCAGATGGTGACTAGAGGGCGTGCAGGTGTGAGATATGCCAACGAGTTGAGTGGTGTCGCAGCTACATACTTGCACTCACTGTTAGTAAGGTCAAAGAACCGATTGACAACTTCTGAAAGGGTAAGATGAGGGAACACACACAAGTCCTCATAGAAGGATCAAAAGTGGAGAGCGTGGGCAATTTCAAGTTCCTGGCGGACAATATCTCTGAGGACCTAACCAGGAACCAACATAATGATGTAGCTATAAAGAAGGCAAGACAATGGCTATTTTCCATTGGGAGTCTGAGGAGTCTGATATGTCAAAAAAATGCTCACAAATTTCTACAGATGTACTGTGGAGAGCTAGATACATCACCATCTGGTATTGAGGGGCGGAGGAGCCCAAACAAAGACAGATGCGTAAAAAGGGCCGAAGGATCATTAGGGACCCGAGTTACCAATCACAAACTGTGCCAGCTGCTGCCATCTGGGAAATGCTTCTCCGTGGATTGTCACCTTGTTGTGGTGGAGAAGCTTGTGTGGTCCTGTGATCTCGAGGGCAATGCTGCCTGGATCTATGCTCCTGGTAGGGTCACCCATGGCGGTAAGGTCGAGGGTGAGGTCTCTGACAAAGAACAATCCAATCAAGACCTCAACGGTGGAACAGGCGGACGAAGTTACTTTGAACTCAATGCCTGTGAAGGCGGGTGAAGGCTGCAACAAATCCATCAGCTCCAATCGTCGTGGTTTCCATGCCATTGGAATCAGTTGGTTGATTTGTGAAGTATCGTGTGCTTCTTGGAACATAAAGTACACGTTAAACAAATACACGCACAGGCGTCTTCACTCTGTGAGCCACTTCAGAACGAAGACCATCATCCTCGACCTCGAGGAATAGCCACGACGACGATCTGGGAAATGGTACCACAGCATAAAAACCAGGACCACCAGGCTCCAGGACAGCTTCTTCCACCAGGCCATCAGACTGATTAATTCATGCTGATACAATTGTATTTCTATGTTATATTGATCACCCTGTCGTACATACTATTTATTATAAATTATTATAAATTGCTCATTGCACATTAAGATGGAATGTAAATGTAAATATTTTTACTCCTCGTATATGAAGGATGTAAGTAATAAAGTCAATTCAATTCAATTCAATACTCACAGGATCAAAGTAAGCTGCAGAAAGTCCTAACATTAGTCAGCTCCATCATGGAGCTGTGCCTCAGAAAGGTGGTGCCATTATTAAGGGCCCCCATCACCCAGGACATGCCTTCTTCTCCATGCTACCATAAGGAAGCAGGTACAAAAGCCTTAAGGCACACACCCAACAATTCAGGAATAGCTTCTTCCCCTCTGCCATCTGATTTCAGAATGGACATTGAATCCATGAACACTACCTCAACACTTTTTTATTTCCTAGCTTTTTGCAATACTTATTTAATTTAACTATAATATATATATATTTACTGTAATTCGCAGATTTTTTCCTCTATATTATTGTGTATTGCATTGTTCTGCTGCTGCAAAGTTAACAAATTTCACGACACGTGCCAGTGATATTAGACCTGATTCTGATCTGATATGTTGTGGAATTGTTAGATCAACCATTACCTTTTTTTCACTGAGAGTGGCAATTTAGTGTTAGATGATTTTGAAAACAATAACAACAAAAGATATAAAGATATTGATATAGCAAAATAATTGGGCAACACTTGGTCAGAGAAGCATAACACAAGATAATAGGAACAGGAGAAGACCACCAGGCCCTGTAAGCCTGCCTTAGCATTGAACAAGATCATGTCTGATCTATGCTGGTCTCATCTCTTCTCCGTGCCACCTCTCCATAACTATCAATCTCTCAGTCTTCCAAATATAGTTCTAAGCAGTGTAAGGCAGCAGAGCTTTCTCTGAACTTAAATTTATGTTGAGCAAAAAAGTAGCAGGATGGTCAGCTAATTGCCAGAATAATCATCAAGAGGTAACAAAAAATGGCTAGCAACACACACAAAATGCTGGAGGAGCTCAGCAAACCAGGAAGTATCTATGGAAAAGAGCAGCCAGTCAACATTTCAGGCTGAGATCCTTCATCTGATGTTGTCTGGCCTGCTGAGTTCCTCCAGAATTTTGTGTGTGTTGCGTGGATTTCCAACATCTTGTTCATGATTGAAAAAAATAGCTAAAAGTTTAAGCAGCAGACAAAATAAGAAAGGGATGGAGTTTTGTGATGTTACAGCCGTGAAAATAGATGGCCCATGCGATGGTGCAGCAATGAGGGGTGATTGATAAGTTCGTGGCCTAAGGTAGAAAGAGTCAATTTTAGAAAACCTAGCACATTTGTTTTTCAGCATAGTCCCCTCCTACATTGACGCACTTAGTCCAGTGGTCGTGGAGCACACGAATCCCTTTTTTGTAGAAGTCGGTGTCTTGGACCTCCAGAAAGTGGTCCACGGCAGGGGTGACTGATAAGTTCATGGCCTAAGGTAGAAGGAGATGAGTTCTTAACTTCAAACTTTCTGCATAATCACTCAAAGAGTAGAACTGCAAGTGCATGTAACGAGAGCTGTATAACTCATCTCCATCTATCCCCAATCCGCAGACTAGTTGACTGATCATTCATTGCACGTTCATAAACCTTTCCAAAAAAAGTCTCTCCACAACCACACCTTAATTAATTACCCAAATAGAAGGGATATTTGTCTGCTTCTTGCCTGCTAGACTAGACAAGCACCTGTACGTTTAGATGTTCTCTTCAATTCTACAATTACGAGGTGCCACGATAGAAGTGAACCAAGCATTCTTACTTTATTAAGGTGGCAGTATTCTACAGGCCCATGAAGTAGAGATTACCTCCATTGTCCACATCCTGTTAGTACTGTTAGGGAATATATCACAGAATAAAAAATTAGACCTTCCAGTGGAATACAAAACCAAACATACAGCAAATGCAGAACAACTGCAATAATGTCAAATTAAAGGAAGTTTATACGAAGTTTCAAGTGTACATCCTTCGGTAAAACTTCCTCTGGGTACAACTGTAAGCTGTTTATAAATACTTCAGATTGAACTCACTTAACCAGTTAGTCTTAAAAGCTTTAGCTGTGCTAAAATTGAGCTAAAAGCTTTATACTGTAATCTGTAAGGAACATATAATTCCAATTTTTTACACTTAATGCTTTTTGCCCACTGGACAGAGAAAAAATGATGGAATTTTACTATGATAGTGCTCTCCTGAGCAGGTGGTCATTTTCTACACACTTGCTGCAGCACAAGTCCTCTATGTTATTTTCCTTGTAACTGCATTTTCAGAAAACGCTTCATTAATGATTTTCTTTCCATCATTAGGTCAGAGGTCAGACTGTTCTGCCGATGCTTGCACATCTATTCACAACCTTTCAGAAAATAAAAGGTCTATGCCTAAACTCTGCAAACCAGGACAATACTTAGATAGGCTCCTCAGTCCCAAATAATATTCAGAATGACCATATCCAACAAGAGTGAATCTAGCATCCAGTGGCACTGAACACTACAAAACCCACACCAGCTGTCCCTCACAATTAGCACCCTGAAATCCACTGCTGGCTATCAAAACATTTGGACCAGCCACCTGAAATTAAAATTTGGAAGCATACTTGAAGGATGCCAGGTTCCCGTGTATGCTATGAGTTAAATTGTTGTTGTTCCAACTTTGTAAGACAGGTTTGCATGAGAAATTGCAACAATTCCACATCGATCTCCCATGTCCAAAAGTCCCGTTGTTCTGCCCAACTTGATGAACTGTGCTAATAAAGTGTATGTGCAGTTTTGAGATGAAATTTGTTTCAGGTGACCATTAGCTGAACTGAGGAAGTGGTATAACCTGGCCCAAGTGTGCAGCCAATGTTATTTAAAGCAACATTACAGCATTGGAAAAATGCGATCAAAATAAAGGAAAATTCCAGATTTAGAAGAAATTATATTTAATGCTTTGAAACCTAATTATTAGTTGCTTCAGTGTTAGGTTTTCATTTCATTGTAAAAATAGAATTTAATATATCAATTACCTGTTAGAAGCTATTAAACTGTGTGCTTTTAACATGTTTAAATTAAATTATTTAATTGAGCCTGTGCAAGGCAATTGTTACTGAAAATGTGTTCCATGTATTAAAGGAAAGCTGCTTCAGACAAGATTTTAAATTTGCTTGTGCAAACAGAGACAGTAATAAGCCCACTCTTGTAATTGCCATCTCATTTAAATCATCTAATGTCGCAGCAAGGGATTAACCACAAAAAATAACAGGTTAACAACTACACTTAGGTATTAGGTGTTAACATAAGAACACAAGAAATATCAGGAGGCAATGGTCGTTCAGGCCCACGAGTCTGCTCTGCCATTTATTTTCTTGTCCTAGTCCCATAGCTCTTGATTTTGTTAGTCCGGAAATCCACTGATCTCTGTTTTCAATGCAATTAATGAATGGAGCTCCATAGCCCCCCGGAGTAGAAAATTCCAAAGATTCATCACCTTTTGAATTAAGACATTTCTCCTAATTTCATTCCTTGATTTGTGATTGTGTCCCTTTGGTCCTGACTCCTCAGTGAAAGGTTCCTCCTCCATAATGGTCGTTGTGTGTCCTTCATGCTAGATGTTGGAGTCCTGTGAGACCCAGTGTCTCCCGGGGAACTACATTTGAGTAAAGTGCATCCAACTTCAGCTTCTTGAAGACCGCGTTAGGGATCTGGAGCAGCAGCTGGATGACCTTCAGCTTGTACAGGAAAGTAAGGAGATAATCGATCAGAGTGATAGGGAAGCAGTCATCCCTAAGTTGCAACAGGTGAGTAGCTGGGAGACTGTCGAGATAAATGGAAATGTGAATAGACAGCGCAGAGCACCCCTGTGGCCAATCCCCTCAATAATAAGTATACTGCTTTAGATACTGTAGTGGGGGCTGACCTCCCAGAGGATTGCCATGGGGACCAGGTTACTGGCACTGAGCAAGGGTCCATGGTGCAGAAGGGAAAGAGGGAGAAAAGGGGAGCAGTAGTGATAGGGGACTCAATAGTCAGAGGGACAGACAGGAGATTCTGTGGACATGAACAGGACACCCAGATGATATGTTGCCTCCCAGGTGCCAGGGTCAGGGACAACTCACATCAGCTCCACAGCATTTTTCTAGGGGGAGGGAGTGCAGCCAGATGTTGGTACATATTGGAATCAATGACAAAGGAAAGAAAAGCAAAGATGTCCTGCAGAGGGAAATTAGAGCACTCGGGTAGTCATTTCTAGATTGCTACCTGTGCCATGTGCCAGTGAGAGTAGCAACAGGACGACGCGACATATAAATGCCTGGCTGAAAAGCTGGTGCAGGGGGTTCGGGCTTCAGGTTTTTGGATCATTGGGATTTCTTTTGGGAGAGGTATGACCTGTACAAAAGGGACGGGTTGCACCTGAACCCAAGTGAGACCAATGTTCTCATAGGCATGTTTGTTAGAGCTGTTGGGGAGGGTTTCAACTAATTTGGCGGGGGGGGGGGTTTACACTGATGCAGAATGTTCAGCTATGATGTTGTGGCCATCACTGAATCATGGCTGAAGGATAGTTTTAGTTGGGAGCAAAATGTCCAAGGTTACGTTGTATTGGAGAGATAGGAAGGTAGGCAGAGAGGGTGGCATGGCTCTGCTGGTAAAAAATGGCATCAAATCAATAGCAAGATGTGACATGGGACTGGAAGATGTTGAATCCTTGTGGGCTGAATTAAGAAACTGCAAGGGTAAAAGGACTTTGATGCAGTAAAGGCGAGAGGAGAAGATGGCAGCACGCTGTGCGTGCGCAGCTCTCCGGTGAAAATGATATCGTATCTGTTAAATAGGGGCCGTGGACAATTCTGATTTGATGGAGAATGGACGTGAAAGCACAGAGGAACATCTGGAGAAATTTCTGAAACGCCTGTTCGCTGCTGTCGTTACTGTGTGGTCGTGAATCTTACGGAGGGAAGGCCTCAAAGTCCCCGGCCTTGCCTGCTTTTGGCGACCGAGAAGGAGGTCGAATCGTCCGGACAGAGATGGCACTCAGTACTCGGTGTCGGAGAGCTGATCAGAGCTCGAAGTTTTCAGATGACTCAGAGTCGGATTGTGGTCGGCATGGCAGGGAGAATATTTCTTCCTTCTCCCGTCTACGTGAGATGTGGGACATTTGAGAAACTTTGAACTTGACTGTGCTCACTGACTTCTTCATCAAGTTATGGTATTGTTACACTGTTTGTAACTATATGTTATAATTATGTGGTTTTGTCAGTTTTTTCGGTCTTGGTTTGTCCTATGTTTTGTGGTATCACACCAGAGGAAATAATGTATCATTTCTTAATGCATGCATTACTAAATGACAATAAAAGAGGACTACGTGTCTTCATAATCATAATCATAATACACAGGCCTCCCAACAGTAGCTGGGATGGGGACCACAGATTACAATGGGAAATAGAAAAGTCATGCCAAAAGGACAATGTGATGATAGTCATAGGATATTTCAACATTCAGGTCGATTAGGAAAATCAGGTTTGTGATGGATCTCAAGAGGGTGAGTTTGTTGAATGCCTATGAGATGGTGTTTTAGAGCAGGTTGTTGTTGAGCTATACTGTACTGGGTGTTATGTAATGAACCAGAGGCGATTAGGGAGCTTAAGGTAAAAGAACCCTTAGGAGACTATGATCACAATATGATTGAGTTCAACTTGAAATTTGAAAGGGGGAAATAAAGTCTGACATAGCAGTATTTCAGTGGAGTAAAGGAAATTACAGTGGTATAAGACAGCAGTTCACCAAGTAAATTGGAAGAGGTTTTCAGGGATGACAGCAGAGCAGCAATGGTGTGAATTTCTGGGGGAAATGAGGAAGGTGCAGGACAGATGTACTCCAAAAATGAAGAAATAATCAAATGGCAAAATGGTACAACTGTGACTAACAAGAGAAATCAAAGCTAATGTAAAAGCAAAAGAGAGGGCATACAGCAAAACTAAAATTAGTGGGAAGATAGAGGATTGGGAAGCATTTAAAAACCTACTAAAAGAATCATTAGGAGGAAAAAGATGAAATATGAAAGCAGGATAGCTTACAATATCAAAGTGGCTACGAAAAGATTTTTCAAATAAGCAGAAAATGAAAGAAAGATGAGAATGTATATAGGACTGCTAGAAAATGAGGCCAGAGAAATAATAATGGGGCACAAGGAGATGACAGATGAACTAAATGAATATTTTGCATCAGTCTTCACTGTGGAAGACACTAGCAATGTGTTAGATGTTGAAGAGTGTGGGGGAAGAGAAGTGAGTTCAGTTACTGTTACAAGGGAGAAGGAATTCAACAAGCTGAAAGACCTAAAGGTACATAAGTCAACTGGACCAGATGAACTGCATCCTAGAGTTCTGAAAGAGGTAGCGGTAGAGATTGTGGAGACATTAGTAATCATCTTTCAAAAATCACTGGGCTCTGGCATGGTGCCTGAGGACTGGAAAATTGCAAATTTCGCTCCACTCCTTAAGAAAGGAGGAAAGCAGCAGAAAAGAAATTATAGACCAGTTAGCCCGAACTCAGTGGCTGGGAAAATGTTGGAGTCAATTGTTAAGGATGAGGTTATCAAGTACTTGGTGGCACAGGAGAAGACGGAATAAAGTCAGCATGGTTTCCTAAAGGGAACATCTTGCTTGATGAACTGGTGGGAATTCTTTGAGGAGATTACAAGTAGAATAGATAAAGGGGATGCAGTGGATGTTTTTGGACTTTCAGAAGGCTTTGGACAAGGTGCCACACATGAGGCTGCTTACCAAATTAAGAGCCCATGGAATTAAAGGCATGTTACTGGATTGTTAGAGCATTGGCTGCAGAAGGAATTAGACACATTAGGAGAATAGGCAAGAAAGTGGCAAATGAAATACAATGTTGGAAAATGCATAGTCATGCACTTTGATAGTAGAAATAAATGTGCAGACTATTTTCTAAATGGGGAGAAAATTAAAAAATCTGAAATGCAAAGGGACGTGGGAGTCCTTGTGCAGAACACCCTAAAGTTAATTTTAATGCAATCTTGGGATTCATTTCAAGAGGTCCAGAATATAAGACCGGGGATGTGATGCTGAGGCTTTTTAAGGCACTGGTGAGGCCTCACCTTGAGTATTGTGAATAGTTTTGGGCTCCTTATCTAAGAAAAGATATGCTGGCATTGGAGAACATTTGGAGGAGGTTAACAAGGATATTTCCAGGATTGAAAGTACTATCATACAAGGAACGTTTGATGGCTCTGTGTCTGTACTCACTGGAATTCAGAAGGATGAAGGGGGAATCTCATTAAAACATTTCGAATGTTGAAAGGCCTAGGCAGAGTAGATGTGGAAAGGATCTTTCCCATGGTGTGGGAGTCTAGGACAAGAGGGCCTCAGGATAGAGGGGCGCCACTTAAAACAGATATGAGGAGAAATTTCTTTAGTTAGAGTGTAGTGAATTTGTTGAATTTGTTACCACTGGCAGCATGGAGGTCAGGTCATTGGATGTATTTAAAGCAGAGATGGATAGATTCTTGATTGGACAGGCCATGAAAGGTTATGGGGAGAAGGCTGGGGAGTAGGGCTGAGGAAAGAAAAGAAAATAGATTAGCCATGATTGAATGGTGGAGCAGACTCAATGGGCAATATGGCCTAATTCTGCTTCCATATCTTATGGTCTTATGCTCTTATAGTCTTATATTGTATTTATCGCTTCGAGCCATCTAAGACAGGTAAATGGGCGACTGCCAGGAGAAGGAGGGGAAATGCACAGCCAGTGCAGAATACACCTGTGCCCGTTCCTCTCAATAATGAGTATTCAAATTTAGATACTCTCGGGGAGGGAGGGGTTGGGTGTCCTAAAAGGGCAGAGCCACAGTGACCAGGTCTCTGACACATTGGTTGCTGCTGTGGCTCAGAAGAGCAGAGAGGTGAAGAGGACTGCAGTGTTGATAGGAGAACAGAGACAAGGCTCTGTGGGTGTGATAGATAGAGACACCCAGGTAGTATGTTGCCTCCTTGGTGCCAGGATCAGGGATATCTCAAATCAGATCTATGGCATTCTCAAGGGTGAGGGTGAGCAGTTAGTAGGCTTGGCGCATATTGACATCAATGATATAGGTGGAACAGGTGAGGAAGTGCTGAAGGTAGATTTTAGGGAGATAGGTAGAATGCTGAGAAACAGGACCTCCAGGGTAGTCTCTGGATTGCTGCCTATGCCACATGCCATTGAGGGTAGGAATGCATTGATTTGCCAGCTGAATGCATGACTGAGGAACTGGTACAGGGGTCAGGGGTTCAGATTTATATTTATGACCTATACAAAAGGGATAGGTTACACCTAAACCCAAGGGGGTGCAATGTCCTTGTGGGGAGGTTGGCTGGTTTTGTGTGGCAGGGGAATGGGAACCAGAGTGATAGTTCTGTAGGTGAGGTGGTTGGTTTGCAAACAGAGGCAATGTGTAGTGAGGCAAGGAGAAGCTGCTGGTAGGGCAAAACTGCGGTCAACGGGATGAGTTGGAATCTAAAAGGTGGACAAAATTGAAAAGGGTTAATACACAAATGAAGGTGTTGTATTTGTATGTGTGCAGTATAATGAATAAGGTAAATGAACTTGCACAGTTACAGATTGGCATGTATGATGTTATAGGCATCACTGAATCATGGCTGAAAGAATATTATATTTGGGAGCTTTATGTGCAATGATACGCATTGTATCAAAAGGACAGGCAGGAAGGCAGAGGGGGTAGTGTTGGTCTGTTGGTAAAAGATGAAATAAAATCATTAGAAGGAAGTTGGAAAGTGTTGAATCATTGCAGATAGTGCTGAGAAACTGCAGAGGTAAAAAGATCCTAATGGGAGTTATATACAGACCCCCAAACAGTGGTAAGGATGTGGTCACAAATTCAATGGAAGATAAAAAATGCATGCCAAAAGGGCAAAGTTACAATAGTCATGCAGATTGGTGCTGGATTCCAAGAAGGGGACTTTCCAGAGTGCTTAGGAATTGGCTTTTTAGAGCAGCTCATGGTTGAACCCACTAGGGGATCAGCTATTCGGGACTGGGTGTTGTGCAGTGATCCAGAATTGATTAGCGAGCTAAAGGTGCAGGTGTAACACCATGGGAAAAGTTTCACTGCTAATTTAATGGTCTTTCTGTAGAAGCAGTGTTTGGGTTATGTTCAGAGACAACGGGTGCATTGGAATGTGAGCCGTCCAATCAGAGGAGGGTGTTTTCGTGCTGTGTGCCTGACACCGAGGTAATTTGGGTCTTTTGTTCAGCGGAAGATGGGGAGAGAAGATGTCAGAAAGGAAAGGTCATAGACACCAGAAAAGAGTGGACTTAGAATGGGGCTGGGAGTTGATGAAGCCCGGGGAAATCGATGGAGGACCAATGGAAGGGAAGCTGTGAGCTCCAACTTGTGCACGTTAGACTGTTTCATTCAAATGGGCTCTTTTCTTTTTGTTTTCTTTACTAACCCTTTAGTCAAATTAAGAATTATAAAGCTAAATCATTTAATTGCTTTTGGAGTACTGTCTGTTATTTTTTGGTATTGATTTGTAACAGGGGAACAAATCATGCAGCATCCACACAAAAAGAACGTTTGCACCTCAAATTTCACACATTTGGTAGGGCCAGATATTGTCTTCCCTCGACTTACGCTGCTGATCAAACCTGAGGGTTACACAGGCAAAACTAATAACAGTCAACAGAGAAGGAGAAGTCGGCACAATATTGAACTTAAAAAAAACTGTAGAGCAAAGTTTAAGCACTATAAGTATATGGAACAGCAGCAATAGTTGAAACTGCAATGATTTTAAAATTAAAATATATGGTTCTGATTGGAAATGGATATAAGCATTGAAAGAGCTGCTGAGTGCTAACATTCGAGATACGTACACTGAATCTGAAGACTTATTCCAGTGAGATTCTGGTCAGAAGCATTGTTTCATTTCTTATGATAGCCAGTGCTATTATGTTTGCTGTTGTGTGCTGGGGCAGCAGGCTGAGGGTAGCAGACACCAACAGAATCAACAAACTCATTCGTAAGGCCAGTGATGTTGTGGGGATGGAACTGGACTCTCTGACGGTGGTGTCTGAAAAGAGGATGCTGTCTAAGTTGCATGTCATTTTGGTCAATGTCTCCCATCCACTACATAATGTACTGGGTGGGCACAGGAGTACATTCAGCCTTAGACTCATTCCACCGAGATGCAACACAGAGCGTCATAGGAAGTCATTCCTGCCTGTGGCCATCAAGCTTTACAATTCCTCCCTTGGAGGGTCAGACACCCTGAGCCGATAGGCTGGTCCTGGACTTATTTCATAATTACTGGCATAATTGACATATTACTATTTAACTATTTATGGTTCTATTACTATTTATTATTTATGGTGCAACTGTAACGAAAACCAATTTCCCCTGGGATCAATAAAGTATGACTATGACTACTACTACTACTTATGATAGCGCACAAATGGATCTACCTACTATTCATATAAGCAAATCAACTTCATGCACAAAAGATGTAAAAGTTTACAGAAAACATTCTTTTAATGCAATCAGTTTGCAACTATACTCAGTCAAGATTTTAGAGTCATAAGCAGATTCATTCCATGGTATGAATATAAACATTAAGGAACACAAAGCTCATGTGCACATCATTCTAAATACTGAGCCAATTTACCAATATCAAATCTGCTGAAGGCTGGCATAGAAGGAACTGAACAAACTCTAATGGCAACACACATCAAAGTTGCTGGTGAACGCAGCAGGCCAAGCAGCATCTATAGGAAGAGGCGCAGTCCGACATTTCAGGCCGAGACCCTTCGTCAGGACTAACTGAAGGAAGAGTGCTTACTCACTCTTCGTTCAGTTAGTCCTGACGAAGGGTCTCGGCCTGAAACGTCGACTGCGCCTCTTCCTATAGATGCTGCTTGGCCTGCTGCGTTCACCAGCAACTTTGATGTGTGTTGTTTGAATTTCCAGCATCTGCAGAATTCCTCGTGTTTGCGTTTAAACTCTAATGGCATTGTCTGTCAGCAGAAAAATACAACATGATGGGTAATAATCAACGCAAGTGGGCAATCAGAACAGTGCTGTGTACAGTTTTGGCTGCGCTGTTATAGAAGAGGTATGGTTAACTTGGGAAGAGTGCAGGGAAGATTTCTGAGGATGTTGCTAGGACTAATAGGCCTGACTAAGAGGCTAGCTGTTTATTTCTTGGAATGTAGAAGAACTTGCGGCAACCTAATAGGAGTGTTCAATATTACGACAGACATAAGTAAAGTGGATGATAACATATAGGGGAGTCCAAAACTAGGTAGTTTAGGATGAGAGGAAAAAAAAAGCTTAACCCTTACATACTGTTCGGGTCAAATTTGACCCGTTTTGACATTTGAAAGCAGTAAAAACACTTGAAATGCCATTTTTTTAGCCGAAATTTGATGACTTTTCCTAAAGTGACCCAAAATGCGCAAAAATGAAAATATTTAAAAATTTTATACTTTTGTACAGGTGCTACAAAATGTTTGTACATTGAGGCTGTTCCGGGTCAAATTTGACCCATATCTATTGAAATGGATATTAAATCTCTGAAACATTAATTAGGGATTAATGTACATTGAGGCTGTTCCAGGTCAAATTTGACCTGTATCTATTGAAATGGATTTTACATCTCTGAAACATTAATTAAGGATTAATTACCCATTTATTAATGTCCGATAGGCTATTTATACATTCTAAATAGATCTGTGGTTCAAAATTTGGTATAGACACTTGTTATGAGGGGATTCTTGGGCAGGGTCAAAATTGACCCAGACCATACTGTGAAGGTATAGAATATGAACTGTATGTAAGGGTTAAAAAGGATCCAGGCAACTTTTTCACAAACATGCTGGTGAGTCTATGGAATGAACTGCACAATGAAGTGGTTGATGCGTCGGTTTTTGCAAATTAAACAAAGTGAGGCGTTTTATGTTTAATGAAACCCATAAAACATTTTATTGAACTCCAACATCTAAGCACAAAAGCGTGCTAAAAATCCTTACGCAACACTGTCATCATATCAGACTAGCCTCTTAAATCAAAACCCAAAATTCAATGTCGGCAGTGGCGAATTATATACATTTCTCCCAATTATGTTACCTTACTGAGACAACTACATTAGTATAATTTAAGAAACACTTGGATAGGTACATGGAGTTAAAGGGCCTGGAGGCAGATAGACCAAACACAGGAAATTGGGACAAGCTAGGTGGGCAGTGTGGTTGGTATAGACTTGTTAGGTCAAAGGGCCCAAATCTGTACTATATTGCTGAATGGCTCTATGGTTATGGGCCCAAAGCGGACAAAATTGCTCAACTTTACAAGGCTCACTACTTTTTGTCAAATTTCAAAATCTGTCTGTTCTTCTGACAGGGATCAAGGTCTTCTCCATGTTAGATCTATTACAGACTGTAAGGAAAATTTACTAATTGACAAGTTAGGGGCTTTTTCTCATATATCAAGCTGTCTTATGATGTGACAACATCACCCAGAACTTTCAGTTTCCCATAGGCAAAGGGAGTCCAACACTGTTGATGCTGCCAAACTGATGTTTTGGTCACACCTCCATGAGAAAGGAAAATCTCTGAATACCTAAAAGCAAATTTAAGAGGACTGAAACACATAAGCCTAATCTCCAGAAAAGATAATATGACTTTGTATAAAAATGGAGTGATCTTTTTGGGCTTGCAGATAATATTTGATCATGTGAGTATCCGTAGTCTGAAAAGTTCCACAGATAAACTCAAAACACAAGAGCCTCTACAGATGCTGGAAATCCAGAGCAACACACACACAAAATGCTGGAGGAACTGCGCAGGTCTGGCAGTATTTCTGGAAATGAATCAATGCAAAGGAAGGGGAAAATGCTCGAACAAGAAAGTGGGAGGAGAAGGAGACAAGCTACAGGTGATAATTGGAAATGTTAAAGGGCTGGAGAAGAAGGAATCGGATAGGAGAGGACAGGACTATGGAAGAAAGGGAGGAGGAGATAGGCAGATGAGGGGAAGAGTTAAGAAGCTAGACTGGGGAGTAGAAGAAAAGGGAAGGGGAGGGAAACAAATTTCTGGAAGGATAAATTGATGTTCATGCCATCAGGTTGGAGAGTACCTTGGTGGAATATGACGTGTTCCTCCAGCTTCAGAGTAGCCTCGTCATAGCAGAAGAGGAGGCCATGGACCACATGTCGGAATGGCATTTGGGATAGGAATTAAAGTTTCTGGCAACTGGGAAATTCTGCTTTTTGTGAATGGACTGGAGGTGCTCAACAAAGCAGTTCCCCAATTTAAGTCGAGTCTCATCAATGCAGAGGAGGCTGCAATGGGATCACCAGATACAATAGACAGCCCCAACAGGTTCGCAGGTGAAGTGTTGCCTCACCTGGAAAGACTGTTTGGGGTCCTGAATAGAGGTGAATTTGCAGGTGTGGCATTTCTGTTGCTTGCAGGGATACGTGCCAGGAGAGAGATCAGTGGGGAGGGTTGAATGGACAAGGGAATCACGGAGGGAGTGGTCCCTACGGAAAGCAGAGAATGGGGGGTGGGAGGTAAAGATGTGTTAGGTGCTAAATTAGGTAAACTAAATGCATTTTCTCAAGCTCTCTCATTCCTTGTGAATCTCTCTGTGCAATATATATTGCTACACTTAAGGCTAGGAACCACAGAGACACATACATCTTCATTACTGCAGGCCATAACCAAAAGAATTCGAATTGATTTCCGATCAACAATGTTTCAACAGATCTGAGGTAAGATCACACTGAAACATTTACTTTGCTTCTCCCTCCACAAATGTTGCATAATCAATCATACATTTGGTGTATTTTCTGCCTTTATCTAATATTGCAAATGGACTGATAGGATATAATACCCAGGATCACAAAGATTTGATCAAACTGCTCAAAGTCTTTTATGGAGGCATGTAGGATACCTTGAATAAACCTCTAAAGGAACCAGCTATATTTTAATCAGGGAGTATCCGAATGTTTTGTAAAGGAATCCAAGAATATGTTTACACAGTGAAACCCTTCAAAAGTGGGTGACGTGAAAAACTAATGTTGTCTGCAGGAGAAACAGTTATTTTTTTTAACGCCACATTTTGTTGTTGCCATGTCAGCAGTTACATTACTGCTATGTAAAAAATAATCATAAAAGTACCACACCTGTTCTTTATTAAGCAAAATAAACTTTCCAAGTCCCCATGTGGAGCAGAGAAATGCAAACTATTCAACTTGAGAAGTTCCCAGCCATCACTTTGTCAAGGAAGTGTTCCAAGTTCTGATGGAAAAAAAGCAACGATAACAAAGCATATACGTGTAATTCAATTTAAATGTTCGGAAGTCCATATTCCTGTGTTTATTCAGTTTATCAATTGTATTACTATTCACTGTGGTGTTGAAAGTCCTTGTGAATTAACAAGTTTAAGTTCAGTTTATTGTCATTCAACTGTTCACACATATACCTCCAAATGAAACAACATTCCTCTGAACCAGGGAGCGCAACACAGTAGAAATGACTGATTTCATCTGTAATTTAATGACATGGCAATGGATTTACAGTTCACATATAAAAGCCACACACCACTGCAATTGTTAATTAGTGAGGACGACTGTGAGCTTGTGAGCTAAAAAGAATGAGGGTGCATTGTATCAGATTACATCAAATGTTTAATGATGTTAAAATTGGTAATTTTCTTGGTGGCTGTTTTGAGCATTTAACAAAATGTAACAAAAGCAAAATTGCTAAGGATGTTGAATATCTAAAACACAAAGATAAAATGTTGCAAATACTCGTGTTCAGAATAAGAAATCTAGTGATATATTAAATCAATGACTTTACAAATATAATTGGGAAAGTTTAGGAATAAACAGATTTACCAATCCATAATTACTCTCTTTCATCTTCAATTTCTTCTCTTTCGTCATTTAAACTATTCTACCTTCTATTATATCAAAGGCACACAAACTGCCGGAGGAACTCGACAACTCAGGCAGCATTTAAGGAGGGGACAATCATTCCTGCCCATCTTTTCAGTCCTGATGTAGGGTCTCACATTGACTGTTCGTTCCCCTCCATTGATGCAACTCAATTTGCTGAATTTCTAAGGGTTTGTGTGTGTGTTGCTCAAGATTTCCAGCATCTATCCTCTTTTTCCTGTGCATCTCATAACATGCTTTTCCATAATTATTTCCATTTTTGATGAAAGATGATTGACTGAACTCGGTTCCTGTTATTGAAGATGCAGTCTGGTCTGCATTTTCTGTTCTATGTAACAAAATGTCATTATGTTTGTAGAGCCACCAGCACATTAGAGGAGGCTTTTCCTATGATACTTTTGACGTAAACAACATCTGCTTTTCTAGATTGCATGAGCAGCAGTGGTTCAATGTACTGGATCTGAATAAAAATTGACTAATGCTCAATTTTTGAAGTTGTTGATGAAAGTAGAATTATAACAAAAGCATATACCAAGTTAGTTAAAAAATAAACTCCAGATCCTCAGCAGGAACAGAAGATAAAACATTCATTAACATATTGACAAAGTAAATAAAGGTCATTGTTTCTTTCAACTGATATTGTCTGATTTGCTGAATATGCCCAGCATTTTCTGTTTTATATCAGTTGTTAGTTCAACATTTTGTTTTTTATAATATTTAACCTTTGTGCTTTTTGCACTGAATGTAGACTAGTTTTCTATCAGTCTAACATAAAATTTAAACCTATGTATAGTTATCTAATTAACAGTATAAATATACAATATATTTTTAATGATAAAAAGTTTTATATTTTATTATCTATTCTTCAGTTTCTGATATCTTTGTCCCCTTTTTGAGATCTCAAATCATTCCACTAATTAACATAAATGAAAGATGATGTTAGTTTAAAATCACTTCCAAACTTGACCTGCATATATTAAGAATGTCAGGTATTATCAATGTAAAATACTGCAGATCATCCATCTCATGTTTGAAAGAAAATTTTTGTTTAACCTTGTGTGTTTGGGTTAAAATATATTAAAATCGTGCACTATGAATTGTGTTGTAATATAAACATACTGTATATGCAGTGGCACTAAATTCACAAATGGATTATGGAATATACAGATGTAAAACCAAATCCCAGATGGGAATCATTCACCATGGAAACTTATCTTTATAGAAAAATAGTTTTTACATTAAGGGCTTTGCCTGCTGCAGACAATTTATTTTAGCAGAGTTGGAATGCTCATCACTCAAACCGATTAATCTTTCAGCTGGTAATTATCATTAAATATTAAAATGATTAATTTAAACTTTGTAACTGGGTATTGCTCAGAAGAACCAAATTACCAATGAAGGTTTTAATGCCAAGATACTCAAAATAAGGAACTGTTCAACTATTTCCCTTGCAAAAATTTGCAAAGTGATGATATGAATTTGTGGTTTGCATCCAACTGTGACAATGGAAGATTACCTACTGGCAAGTTTTTACTTGGACCTTAGCCACTATTTTTTTGCTCCTTCTTAGTTGCTATTTTGTGCTATTTTGATCGGGGTGGCCTGCAGATAACAAACGATGCAGTGCTAGATTGAACTGAACTGAGCTGTACTGAATATGCCTAGATTCTTTCGATGCATTTGTGTTTGTTTTTTTATATTCTGTGCTGTTGGCTTGCTTTTTTTTGCCTTTTGCAAGATTTTTGTATGTTGGGGGTTTGATTTTGTTTTCAACGGTTCTATGGCTTTCTTTGTTTTGTGGCTGTCCGTGGGAAGACGAAACTCAGGGTATACATACTTTGATAATAAATGTACTTTGGATCTTTGAATCTTTATTTTTATTGCTGAGCATTGTAAAATGTAACCTAAAGGAAACAATGAAGTATAAAAAGTGATCAATTTTAACACTATGCAGAGGAAGCACTTACTTAGAAATTGGATTATGCAACAACAATTCTTTAGCACTGTGAAGGATTTAAGCATCTACTGCATATACAGACGGTTTTCACCTCCTGCAGAATCCCTACAACTGTGCCATTTAGCTGATATTATCTCTCCCTATGCTTTCCAATTAAATGTGTACTTTACTGTTATCTGTATTAATGTCCTTTTTCCACTTAGCTGTCCATTCATCTAGCCTATATATTTCTCTATTACTAGCCTCTTCACTGCTTGCTACAGCTCCCAGCCATGTATAAAACCATAATTTTTACACCACATATCCATGTCTAGGTCATTAAAATATATCAGATGAAGAAGTGGCTGCAGCACTAGTGAGAAATATTCTCCAGTTTATCATTACTTTCTGCTTTTTGGCTGAAAATCATTTTCTTACTTTTACTGGCCCTTTAATTCAATGCCCCTCAATTTCGCCAGTCAGGCTTTTTAGTGGAACTTTATCAAATGCCTTCTGGAAGTCTATGTAAGAAACAGAAGTAGGAGTAATTATCCCCTTGTGCCTGATCTGTCATTCAGTAAGATAAGGACAGATCTTTAGCCTCACTGCCGCTTTCCTCTGATAAACACACCTCCATGTTTCTCATTAATATCCAAAACAATCCCCATTGATTTCTGTGTTAAGTATACTCAGTGGCTGATCCTCTACTGTCGTCTAAATTCTAAAACTGACCACCCTCTTTGGGAAGAAATTCGTTCTTCTGAATGGCTGACGCTTATTCAGGGACTTGAACCTAAGGTTCCAGAAACAACGAGAGGAAAAGTCAACACCACAGCTACTCTGACAAGTTCTGCGGGAGTACGTTTCACTGAAATCACATTTAATATTTCTAGACCACACATGTTTAGGCCCAGGCATCTATTAGTAAATTGGTAAATTATTTATCATTCTCTCATATACTGAAGTACAGTGAAAAACTTTGATTTGCGTGGTATCTATTCAGATTATTTCGCCACATCAGTTCATTGAGGTAGGACAAGGGAAAGCAGTAACAGGACATAGAGTTAAATGTTACAGTTACAGAGAAAGAGCAGTGCAATTGGATAATAAGGTGGAAGGTAGATTGTGAGGTCAGGAGTGTAGTTTGTCATACCGTTCAATAGTCTTTTAAAGGTGGGATAGAAGCTGTCCTTGAGTTTGCCTTCATATCTTCTGCCCAATGGGTGAGGGGAGAAGACAGAATGTCTGTGGTGGGTGGGATCATTGATTATGGTGGCTGGTTCACCAAAGTGCTTCATCGAATGTCCAGTCATTCATTGATAAGAGTCAACAAATCTGGGCTGATAATCTTTTATCAATGAAAAAATATCATTATTGTCTAAAATGATTATTGCCTCCAAACTTTTTCATACAATTGAAGTAACATTGACTGGCTTGTAATTGCATTTCATTTTTTTTAACGGAAAGCTGTGTAACATTTGCCGTTTTCCAGTCCTCTTGCAAATCGTTTGTATTTAAGAAGGATTGAATAATTATGGAAAGCCTTTTTGTAATGTCTACATGCACCTTGTACAAACAGAGAAAGTCTGTTTCTATTCATTTATTTACTTAGAGATACAGCACAGAACAGGCCCTTCCAGCCCTCTGAGCTGTGGCGCTGAAGCACCTTCAATTACTCCAAAAGACTGAGTTTTGGTAAAATACTGAAAGGCTTTTATTCACTGTACAATACGACCTCCACAGTGAGTGTCTGCCCCCGGACTGAGGGGGAGGGGCAAGGCGAACACCTTTATACAGGACTCTGTGGGAGGAGCCACAGGGGCAGTCAGCAGAGGGGTGTGTCCAGACAGGTAACCGAGTTACAACATATATACATGGTTTACCACATTCACCCCTCCTTTTTTTAAAAAGAGTCCAGCGGGGTGAAGTGACTGACAATATTTAAAACAAGTATATTTACAGGTCAAGTCTATCAGGCGGTCGAGTCCGTCGCTGTGATCTACGTAGCACCGGCGGTGATTGCACCGGTGATGGCGGTTGTGCTGGCTCCGGCCTGACTTCAGGTGCCAACACGTTAGGTGTCGGTAATCTCTCGTGCGTGTGCGTCGCGCGCGGTATGGGAGTGTCGTGTGGTGTCTGTATAGGGTTTGGGGTGCACGGTGTCTCGTAGGTACATACATTGGTGGGTACGGGGTCAATAGTCACCACGGAGTGTTCAGGGTAGGGGCCCGGAGCTCCTGCGGGCGCCAGGTCCCGGATGGAGACCGTGTCCTCCCGCCCATCAGGTAAAACCACGTAGGCGTACTGGGCGTTCGCATGAAGTAAGTGAACCCTCTTGACTATCGGGGAGTATTTATGGCTCCTCGCATGTTTCCGGAGCAGCACTGGCCCCAGGGACGTCAGCCAAGTTGGTAGGGTGGTTCCAGTGGTCGATTTTCTGGGAAAAGAAAAGAGCCGCTCATGATGGGTGGCATTGGTGTCGGGGCAGGGGATGGCGAAGGGGAACCGCGAGTACTCGTCAATTACGTTAAGAAAGTACACATTGCGGTCGGTGGAGGGAAGGGGGCCCTTAAAGTCAACACTCAGTCGCTCAAAGGGGCGGGTGGCCTTGATGAGTGGTGCCTTTTCGGGTCGGTAGAAGTGCGGTTTGCACTCTGCGCAGACTTGGCAGTCCCTGGTCATCATCCTGATCTCCTCAAGGGAGTAAGGCAGGTTCCGGGCTTTCACGAAGTGGAAAAGCTGGGTGACTCCCGGGTGGCAAAGGTCTACATGTAGGGCGTATAGCCGGTTGATCTGCGCGCTGGCACATGTTCCCCGGGATAGGGCATCGGAGGGCTCGTTGAGCTTCCCAGGCCTGTACATGATGTCATAGTTGTAGGTGGAGAGTTCGATTCTCCACCTCAGAATTTTATCATTTTTGATTTTGCTCCGCTGCTGATTATTAAACATGAATGCGACTGAGCGCTGGTCAGTTAGCAGGGTGAACCTTTTGCCGGCAAGATAGTGCCTCCAGTGCCTTATAGCTTCCACTATGGCTTGGGCCTCTTTCTCTACCGCAGAGTGCCGAATTTCAGGGCCTTGAAGGGTACGGGAGAAGAACGCCACTGGTCTTCCTGCCTGGTTGAGGGTAGCAGCCAGCGCAAAGTCGGAGGCGTCACTCTCTACTTGGAAGGGAATGGCCTCATCCACCGCATGCATTGCTGCTTTGGCAATGTCCCCTTTTATGCGGTTGAAGGCCCTGTGGGCCTCGGCAGAGAGGGGGAATGTGGTGGACTTGACCAGGAGGCGGGCCTTGTCTGCATAGTTAGAGACCCATTGGGCGTAATATGAAAAGAAGCCCAGGCACCTTTTGAGGGCTCTGAAGGTATTGGGAAGAGGGAGTTCCAACAGGGGGCACATACGGTCGGGGTCAGGGCCAATGACTCCATTCTCCACGACACACCCAAGGATAGCAAGTCGGGTGGTCCCAAATACACACTTGTCCTTGTTATAGGTGAGGTTGAAAGATTTGGCCACTTGGAGAAATTCTTGGAGGTTGTTGTCGTGATCCTGCTGGTTGTGACCGCAAATGGTGATGTTATCCAGATATGGGAATGTGGCCTTCAGTTGGCACTGGTCCACCATCTAGTCCATTGCCCTCTGGAAGACAGATACACCATTTGTGACGCCAAAGGGGACGCGCAGGAATTGATAAAGCCTGCCGTCCGCCTTGAAGGCAGTGTAAGGGCGGTCCTCCCGGCGGATGGGGAGCTGATGGTAAGCGGATTTTAGGTCTATGGTCGAGTACACCTTGTACTGTGCTATCTGATTGACCATATCCGCGATGCGGGGTAGAGGGTACGCGCCGAGCTGCATGAACCTATTGATGGTCTGGCTGTAGTCCACGACCATCCTATTCTTCTCCCCATTCCGAACAACCACCACCTGCGCCCTCCAAGGACTTGTGCTTGCCTCAGTGACCCCCTCCCTGAGCAGCCGCTGCACCTCCGACTTAATGAAAGCTCTGTCCCCCGCGCTGTACCTCCTGCTTTTAGTTGCCACAGGTTTACAGTCGGGGGTCAGGTTGGCGAACAGCGGTGGGGGAGGGATCCTGAGGGTGGAGAGGCCGCAAGTGGTGTCGGTAGTGTGGCAATTGGCATGGTGTTGGGTGGGATGCGCGGGTCGGTGTGTGTGTGTGGTCAGTAGCGGGGTTCGTGACATATCTCTACAAAACAGGGGATTTATGACAGTAATTGGTGGGAGGGGCCTATCATACTTAATTGTCACGCTTTTCAGGTGGCTCTGGAAGTCCAACCCCAACAGCACAGGGGCACACAGTTGAGGCAAGACCAGTAACTTAAAGTCCCGATATTCTGTGCCCTGCACCACTAGCGTCGCTGTACAACCCCCCCCCCCCCCGATGTCTGTTGTATGCGACCCGGAGGCCATGGTGACCCTCTGACTTACCGGCCGTATCATGAGTCCACAATGCTGCACCGTGGCCGGGTGGATCAGAGACCAGCCGAACTACGACGGCGTGATGAACGCACTCAAAAGACAATACCTGCGGCCGATAAACAGCGTCTATGCTCGGCATAGCTTAGCGACACGGCAACAACGGTCCGGGGAATCGAGTGGTGAGTTTGTCTGGGCCCTACAGACACTCGTACGGGCCTGCAATTGCCAGGAGCTGACGGCGGCACAGCATGCAGAACTCCTAGTGAGAGACGCCTTCGTTACAGGACCAGGTCAGTGTACGTGCGCCAGCGGCTGCTGGAAAAAGCCGATCTTACCCTAAGTTCGGCGATCGAGCTGGCTGATACGTTGGAGGCCGCTCTGCATAACTCCGAGGCTCTCCAGGCGCGCGATCCCCCGATGGCCTCGTGGGCGCCGCAGACCCCGCAGCCCGCCAGCGAATTGACCTCGGCTGCCGCCAGTCGTGAGTCCGCGAAGTACTACTTCTGCAGACTGGAGAAGCACCCCCGCAAACGCTGCGCGGCCCGACAAGCTACCTGTTCCAGCTGCGGAAAGAAGGGCCACTTCGCCAAGGTCTGTAAGTCAAAACGCGAGCGGGATCGAGCGGCGCACGTGCGAGACGTGGGGGTGGCCATCTTCCCTGCACACTGCCACCACGTGCGAGACATGGGGGCCGCCATCTTCCCTGCACACTGCCACCACGTGCGAGACATGGGGGCCGCCATCTTCCCTGCACGCCGCCACCACGTGCGAGACATGGGGGCCGCCATCTTCCCTGCCGCCATCTTCCCTGCACGCCGCCACCACGTGCGAGACATGGGGTCCGCCATCTTGGTCAGCGCCACCTTCCACCACCTACGACCAACGGCTGCTCACGGGCCACCCCACTGCGCCGGACCAAGACAGCGACCCCACCCTGGTTTCCGTGACCCTCGACCAAAGCGCTCCCCACCAGCTCGCAAGGTCAATGATGGACATCCTGGTGGAGGGGCACAGGACAAGCTGCCTGTTTGACACAGGCAGCACGGAGAGTTTTATCCACCCGGCCACGGTACAGCGAATAAAATTGAAGCACCTTCAATTACTCCAAAAGACTGAGGTTTGGTAAAATACTGAAAGGCTTTTATTCGCTGTACAATACGACCTCCACAGTGAGTGTCTGCCCCCGGACTGAGGGGGAGGGGCAAGGCGAAACCTTTATACAGGACTCTGTGGGAGGAGCCACAGGGGCAGTCAGCAGAGGAGTGTGTCCAGACAGGCAACCGAGTTACAACATATATACATGGTTTACCACAGGCGCCCAGCAACCCCCTGATTTAACCCTCGCCTAATCACTGAAGAACTTGCAATGACTAATTAACCTACTAACTGGTACATCTTCGGGATGTGAGAGGAAACTGAGGCACCCACAGGAAACACACACAAACATGGGAAGGAACGTATAAACTCGTTTACAGGAGACACTAGCATTGAACTCTGGAGCTGTTATAGCGTTGGCCTAACCACTGCACCACTGTACTGTGGAGCAGGTGTGCTCTCTGCAAAATTAAGGGAAATATTTACTATAAAGACTACATATAAACGGAAACTTGGCAGTCTGAGCAAGACAGTGGTGCAGTGAGATAAGTGCCACCCATGAAATAATAACAAAGCAAGTAGACTTTGATCCAGATACCATAAAGGGCGCCTATCGGTACAAGTCTGAACATAGCTGATGCTGCAAGAGCTCAGAAGACTTTGAGCTAATGAGTGCTTGGTTGAAGACTGGGAACATCAGAAGAAATAAGAATCTGGAGAAGGCATGGTTACAAACCTTTGAAAATTATCTATGCAGGTTTCCTCTGCTATCCGAAAGTAGAGCATTCCTACGCAACCATTCGTAAGTCAAAATGGCGTAAAGCGAAGATGTAATTACCATTAATTTATATGGGAAAATTTTTTGAGCATTTCTGGACCCAGAAAGTAACCTAACAAATCATACCAAATAGCACATAAAACCTAAAATAACACTAACATATAGAAAAAGCAGGAATGATATGATAAATACACAGCCTACATAAAGTAGAAGTTTGAAAGCAAAGGATGGTACCATTATCATGGAAAAAGATGAGATTATGAACAGATGGACTGAGTATATTCAGGAATTGTTTGAAGACGATCAAGGCGAAAAACCAGAAATTAAGAAAAAGATTGAAAGTCCAAGTATTTTAAAATCTGAAGTTCATAATGCTATAAATAAGATGAAGAAAGGAAAGGCAGCAGGTCCTGATGAATTAGTAATAGAACAAATTATCGCCCTTGAAGATTATGGAATTGAATAACTTACTGATTTAATCAATGGCATTTATGAGACTGGAATAATACCAGAAGAGATGAAAAAATCAGTATTTATCACTCTTCCTAAGAAAGCTGGAGCAATAGAATGTGAATTACATAGGAACATAAGTTTAATGAGTCATATCATTAAGATACTTCTAAGAATTTTGATGACAAGAGCTAAAAGTAATATACAAGCTGAAATAGGTAAAGAACAATGTGGTTTTGTGAAAGACAAAGGTACAAGAAACGTGATATTGATGTTAAGGATACTATCAGAACGAGCTATTCAAGTGCAAAGAGATTTGTTTGTTTGTTTTATCGACTACACAAAAGCCTTTGATAAAGTGATTTGAAATATTACAGGAAACTCTAGCTCTAGATTTGAAAGACCTCTGCCTAATCAGAAATCTGTACTGGGAACAAACTGCTGCTGTAAGAATAGATGGAGAAGTGAGCCAGTTTACGAAAATCAAGAGAGGCATTAGACAAGGGTGTGTTTTCTCCCCAATTTGTTTAATGTGTACAGTGAAACAATATTACAAAAATTAAGAGACATCTTAGGAATCAAATTTGGCAGTGAAAACATCAATAATTTTAGATATGTGGATGACACTGTGCTAATTGCAAGTACAGAGGCAGAACTACAAAACTTAATTGATATAGTTGTTGAAGAAAGTGCAAAAATGGGTCTATCAATCAATTACAAAAAGACAGAATGATGGTGATATCCAAAAAGAAGGAGAATCCTATCTGCAGGCTGAAAATAAACGGGGAAGACATAAAACAAGTACAGAACTTTTGCTACATAGGAAGCTGGGTGACATCAGATGGCAGGTGCGGCTTGGACATCAAAAGAAGAATAGGGATGGCAAAAGACACCTTTATGAGAATGAAGAGTATACTGACCAATACTAAACTAGGCATGACAACCCACCTGAGAGTACTGAAATGTTACGTTTATCCAGTTATGTTATATGGCTCAGAATGTTGGACAATATCTAGTAACATGAGGAAATGAATTGAAGCACCAGAGATGTGGTTTTTGAGGAGGAGGCAAAGAATATCATCGACAAAATGAATATCTAACGAAGATGTCATGAACAGAAAAGAGAAATAATGTATGAGATCATGAAACGGCATTGTAACTTCATTGGACATGATTAGGAACGAGGAGTTAGAATGCACGGTAATTATGGGAAAGATTGAAGGGAAGAAAGCAAGAGGAAGACAAAGACAAATGATGATGGAGACAGCAGCCAGAGAACTGGAAATGAATACCAATGAATTGATCCACTTGACCCGAAACAGGAGTGTGTGGGCCATGGCAGTCAAATCTCAAACTGGGCATGACACCTGATGATGATGATATAAAGTAGAAATAATGTATGTACATTGTAGTTTCACTTACCAGAATTGGGAAGATTTAGCCAAAACCAATTTGTAGAAAAAAATCAGCATGTACACGCATGTGCACACACCTGCCTGCACAAGGTTTCACAGTCATGGTAGTCTTTCTCAGGGTAAACACAAGTTTAAAGTGGGCGTCTTTTATCATAAAAGCGAAAATCTTCTTTGGATTTCTTTCAGTTAGCGAAAGCAGGCACTAATGCAGGTCTTTCGTAAAAGGGAAGTGGCATAAAGCAAACTTTCTTAAAGCAGGGGACAGCTGTAGTCCAAACTACGCTGCAGCATCTAAGGTGTTCTGACACTTACAGATGTCATGGGACTGACTTTAACTTTGATCAAAAACACAAGCTTTAAAGAATGAAGGTAAGCAGTTTCAGGAGCATCAACCTCAGTCTTGGACATCAGATATCAAACCGTTCATAAGAATGGAAAAGGAATAAAAGGCCAATAAAGAGAACAATGTCAACCTTCCATCATGGTAGAACACAATTCGTGTTTATAAGCCTCCATATCTCTGCAGTGGGCCCAAGGAAACAAAACAAAAACAATCCTTTGCCCAAAAGTGAGAACAATAATTGATCACAGGATAGAACGTTTCTGTCATCTAATGTGAAACATAACCAAGGACCATCTGTTCTGACACGTCCCAGCAACACAATGCCACAGATTTCACTGAGAAGGCAGAAAGCATATGTGAACAATTCCTGGATTAGTGAATGCCAAAAATTGGAAAATATCATACTGAACTTAGATTTCACTCATGAGCCCTAAAGCAAGCAGTGACAGCCAAGCATATCCCGATCTATATCTTAAAGTAACAGTGGGTATCATGGAAGGTGCTCTTCTTCAAGTCATTTTCACAATAAAAGACTAGGTCCTGCAGCAGTTTATCTGCTGGTGATGTCTTCATCCATGACTTTATTACTGCTACATTTCACTATTCTGTCACAATGCTGGCCAGCTTTGTTCTCCTACTTCAAATCTATTATACAAAACTTTGCTGGCTGGGTCCAACCTGACAGCATCTAATTCACTATCAATCACACTGTGCTCACTGATCTATACTGACACAAGATGAAACAATAGCTCAACGTTTTCATCTTTGTTTTCAAAACTGTTCATGCCCTCTTCTCTCCCTACCTCTTTAACTTCCTCCAGCTGTACAATCCTCTGAAATATATGTGGTCTTGAGGTCCTGACCTCATGAAATTCCCTGATACTTATTGCTCAACTATCTCTTCAGCTGCTAGTCTTTTAATTGGAACTCTCTCCCTAAAGTTCTCAGCCTCCTTTTCCTCTGACTAGACATGGCTCGGTGTCAAACTCCTTCTTGATAACACTCCTGAAAGTGTCTAGGGATGCTTTACTACATTAGGCACTGCATGCAAATACAAGAATTTGTTCTCATATTGGAATGGGACCCTATTCTAAAGCAAAGGCTGCCAACAAAGTTTCCACTTTACAACTACAAGATGGATTCAGGAATTTGAATTGCTTAAACTGGGCAGTGAAATTCAAGGAAGCAGATTAGAGACTGCAGAAATGAGTGGAGAAAACATGGCAAAAAAAAGTATTTGAAACAACAGCAAACATGAAAAATGCATTTTGAAGCATATTACGTAAAGGAAAACATTAAAATGATGAGCTATAATTGGATCTAAGTCATACAAAGCCATGCTTAGTGCGCATGTCAGATCTTAGTTCAAGTCTTGTATCCTGTACAATGATACAGGAGAACTGCAGAGAATATCCATGAGAATTATTACTTCCTGAGAATTTTGTTATAGGAAATCTTGGAGTAAATTAGATGTCATAATTTGTAAAGAAAATATTGGAGAAGTAAACATCAACATAGAAAGGTGGAAAGAGGAAACTTATCTTTAAAAAATCTGTGAGCATTGAAATTAGCAATGCATATTGGGAATTCTTTATTTTCACACAGGAGGGTGATTAACAATTGAAATGATTTCCCCAATAGAGTAGTTGAAGGAAAATCTTGAAATCATTTAACAACCTCCTGGATGCATGTATGAAATTTGGAATCACTGAATAGTTTTCCTCATCAAAGTTATCTAGTGATCAGATATTTACTAATGATACTTAAAAACATTCCACACTATAGAAAGCGCATGATAGATGGCCACCCCAGTTTTCCAACCTGACAGAGTAATGTGATTGAACTTGTTAGATTTTGCCAGTTGTAACAAATGCATGGCAGAGGACAACAGCTGTCAGTTCAGAAGAGGCTTGATCTGTTGTAGAAAGTGTAAGCAACCTGTGAACACCAAAGAGTTATATCAGCATCCAGATTAACCAGGGAAAGGGAAGAGAGAGTAGAGAGATAGCAGTTTTTTTAGCTGATAGCGGGCTGAATGGTCCCCTGTAGTGCAAATTTAAATCTTTCTGTATGCTAGAATAAAATCACAAACAATTCATAACCTTTTTTTTGTGCATGACACCACCAGCCCAAGGTCAATGTTAAACTGCAGAGTAGAAATGGTATCAGTTTCCTTTTACACTTCGGCTTCTTGACAGTACCAAACAATCAATAGAGAAGTTACAGTATTTCAGATTTTTAAAACATCAGGAACTTTCTGATATAACCATATTCCAAACTATATCAGTGTTCCAGAATCTTAAACAAACCTAAAAGTCCAGTAATATGCAAAACACACTGCAGTTTATTCCCCATTTTCTTTCTTCCATGGCCTTCTGTTCTCTCCTATTGGACTCCCTCTTCTCCAGCCCTGTATCTCTTACACCAATCAACTTCCCAGCTATTTAATTCATCCCACCCCCTCCCAGTTTCACCTATCACCTTGCATTTCTCTCTCCTGGTCCACAACTTTTGAATCTGCTCCTCATTGCTTTTTTTCTCCAGTCCTGCTGAAGGGTTTCAGCCTGAAATTTCGACTGCACTTTTTTTTCCGTAGATGTTGCCTGGCCTGCTGAGTTCCTCCAGCACTTCGTGTGTGTTGCTTGCAATTCATTCAACATTTGAGGATATCAGCTTACGAGCACATAGTCCAATTTCTTTAACACTGATGATGTAATCAAACTATCAGTGAAGAAATATTTGACTGACTTTACCAAACCACAAACTAATTAGATCGATCATTTAAGTTTAATCATCTCACTTTGATCATGTGATAAACTGGGCGAATAATAGACTATCAAGACTTAGTCAAGCTGGGATCTTCTGGATTTCAAATAACAAAACTCTGATCAGAAAGTCTTGTGATGAATGAAAATAAAGTCGCTTTAAGACCACCCAGTAGCATGATAAAGACATCCTTAAATAAATTAGTATAATTAAGAGCTACAATCTGCAAGAACTAACTAGGGAATGCAAGCATTACAATTAAAAATGCTTTATTCATCCTGACTTAGAATTGATGTCTACTTTAAGGAGCTGATTGGTGATAATGCCACGATCCAGACCGTTAATTCTTCATATTCTCCTAATTCCCTTTTCCCCGTGTTCTCCTGGGCTCCTTGATTGTGACACACCTGATTCTCATCTAGACCTGCAGCATAAATACCCCGGCTTTGCATCCACTCATTGCCAGATCGTTGTTTCCAGCTGCTTATGTCATACGGCGGTGGCTGGGAACGGACCCAAGTGTAAGACACAGACACTACAGGACTAGGATACAGGGTGAGGGCAAGGACATGGACTTGAAAACCGGGAACCCGGAACAGGACTGGACAAGAGAGCTAGGAGCCCGGCCTTGGACTCCGAGCCAGAGACTGGACAAGGACCCAATATCTGGGTCTTGCCTCTGGCTCGGACCCAGAACTAGGCAAGGACGAGGCTTGGCTGGCAGGCAGGATGAGTCTGGAAGTCTTAGAGACTTGAGGCGAGGCCTGGCAGGAGGCAGGAGACTGGAGTCTTCAGGCTTGAGGCTAGGCAGGAGGCTGGAGTCTTCAGGCTTGAGGCTAGGCAGGAGGCTGGAGTCTTCAGGCTTGAGGCTAGAGACCAGAGGTGAGGCTTGGCAGGAGGCCGGAGGCCAGAGGCTCCTCCTGGGCAGGGTGCGGTACTCCTGGGCAGGGCGCGGTACTCCTGGGCAGAGGCAAAGGACAGGAAGGGACAGAACCAACCATAGGTAACGGCAATACGGCCTGGCTTACCTGGGCGGAGGCAAGGGACAGGAAGGGAGCTAGGTACAGGGTGGCTCCAGGACAAGACTGCAGGCGAGACGAGGCGAGAGTTACCAGCAAGACAAGGCAAGGCTTCAGGCAATGCAAGGCGAGACGAGAACTTCAGGTGAGGTGAGAGTTACCGATAAGACAAGGCAAGGCAAGGCTTCTAGCAAAGCAAGGCGAGACGGAAACTTCAGGCGAGGCAAGAGTTACCGGCAAGACAAGGCAGGGCTTCAGGTGAAGAAACAGAAGGCAGAGGAAGGGATACAAGGAGTAAGGACAAGAACAATCTAGCAGCCACACTCTGGTCTTTGAAGGTATTTATGCAGCCAGCCCCAACGAGCATCAGCTGCCTCAATTAGAGCTCAACAAGAACAGATTCAGGGTAGACAGGAAAACCTGGAGCAAGGGTCGATGGACCGGACCGTGAACCGGAATATGGACTTCACGGACAGGACCATGACAGTTTAGGATCGTGTATTCTAAGTTTTGTTTCAGTACTGAGGTTTGCCTGTGTAACTCAGTCTCTCCGTGTCAAGATAAGTATTGCCTGCTGCCTGCCTTTCTGTTCATCCTCCTGTTTGCTGTTCAGCTCCAGCCATGCTCACGCCCTCGTCTGCATCTCAACTCTATCTCCGTGCCAGTGTCCTGCGTTTGGGTTCACCCGTTCTTTGCAACAGAATGATCTGGCCACCATGGACCCAGTGGACACAAACACCCTTCAACAAGCCCTTGCCAGCCAGGGTTCCCTACTGGGACAGCATGACCAACTCCTCAGGAAGGTCATGGAGGACCTCCGTTCCCTGTCTGGTCTCATCATGCAGATCGGTAACCAGGCCGACCGTGTCTCCACTCATATCACTCAACTCACTCCTGGAACCCAGCCTAGCCAGCCCAGACAGACTGTAGCAGCAACCCCGCAAGCTTCACCAACAGCCCAGACAGCCTCACGTACCAGAGCCAGAGCACTATGCGGGAGATTTGGGGAAGTGCTGGGATTTCCTCCTTCAGTGCTCCCTGGTGTTTGAACAGCAGTCGTCAACTTACTCCTCAGATAAGTCTAAAATTGCTTATGTCATGGGGTTGCTGTGAGGGAGCGCATTAGTGTGGGCCACAGCAGTTTGGGACAACCAACCGCATATCTGCTCCTTTTTCGCTGGTTTTATCGCGGAGATGAGAAAAATTTTCGATCAACCAGTCCGTGGTAAAGACGACACCAAGCGTCTACTCATTCTCTGCCAGGGCTCCCGCAGTGTTGCTGGATATTCCATGGAGTTCCGGACGTTAGCAGCCAACTCGGTGTGGAACGATGAGTCACTCCAAGGGGTTTTTCAGAATGGTCTCAGCGACGTGGGGAAGGACGAGTTGGCGGTGAGAGATGACACCGACAGCCTGGATTCCCTGATCTCCCTGGCCACCAGGTCGGACAGTCGCCTCCGAGAACACTATAGAGAGAGAACTGGTTGTCCACCACCTTTGACCACTTCTCGGCGCTCTTTACCGCCTCCGCCCAAAACAAGCCCCTCTCCTCCTTCTGCACCCCGAGTAGCTCCCAGCCCTGCCACTTCCACCGCCCCAGGAGAGGAACCCATGCAGCTGGGATGGAACCGCCTTTCTCCCGCTGAACGACTCCGGAGAATGAGAGCGGGCGAGTGTCTATACTGCGGTCAGTCTGGCCACTTCCTTGCCACCTACCCCTTTCGGCCAAAAGTGAGGGCTCACCAGTAGCGGAGTGGACCCTGGTGAGCCAGATGACCTTCCCTTTCATCCCGCGGCCCTGGGTGCAGCTTCAAGCCACTCTGTGTTACAACCAACAGTCCTTGCCTCTGCAAGCGCTAGTGGACTCCAGCACAGAGGGAAACTGCATGGACGAGAACCTAACCCTCCAAGCTGGTATTTCTCGTGAGCCTCTGTGTGCCCCCCTGAGTGCCCAGGCGCTAGACAGTAGACTCCTGGCCCGAGTCACGCACTGCACGGAACCCCTGCTTCTCCTTCTCTCCGGAAACCATCGGGAACAGGTACGATTCAATTAATTTCCTCTCCTCAAGGCCCTATAGTTCTCGGCCACCCTTGGCTAAGCCATCATAACCCCCACATCGACTGGCCCACCGGGAAGATAGTCAGCTCGAGCTCGTTCTGCCATTCCTCTTGCCTGAAATCAGCCCTTTCCCCAGTGGGGATCACAGCGACCTCGTCCACCTCTGAGCCCCCGACTTGTCCACAGTTCCCGTAGAATATCATGATCTTGGAGAGGTGTTTAGTAAGCAACAGGCTCTTTCTCTGCCTCCACATCGCCCTTACGATTGCCCGATTGACCTTCTCCCCGGAGCCTCATTACCCACTAGTCGGCTGTATAACCTGTCCCACCCAGAAGGAGAAGCTATGGAGACGTACGTAAATGACTCCCTCGCCGCTGGCATTATCCAACCCTCATCTTCCCTTGTAGGCGCTAATTTCTTCTTTGTGGGGAAGAAAGACGGCTCGTTATGCCCATGCATCGACTACCATGGCCTGAACAACATTACCATAAAGAATAAGTATCCCCTGCCTCTTATCAACTCAGCATTCGAGCTCCTTCACGGAGCCACAGTTTTCTCTAAATTGGATTTGCAGAACTCTGATCACCTGGTCAGGATACGGGAGTGAGATGAATGGAAGACAGCCTTTAACAACCCCCTTGGTCATTTTGAATACCTGGTGATGCCTTTCAGCCTGACCAATGCTCCTGCGGTGTTCCAGGCTCTGGTCAATGACGTCCTTAGGGACTTTAGACCATAAGACCATAAGACAAAGGAGCAGAAGTAGGCCATTCGGCCCATTGAGTCTGCTCCGCCATTTTATCATGAGCTGATCCATTTTCTCCTATTTCGTCCCACTCCCCTGCCTTCTCACCATAACCCTTGATGCCCTGGCTACTCAGATACCTATCAATCTCTGCCTTAAAGACACCCAATGACTTGGCCTCCACTGCTGCCCGTGGCAACAATTTCCATAGATTCACCACCCTCTGACTAAAAAAATTCCTTCGCATTTCTGTTCTGAAAGGGCAGCCTTCAATCCTTAAGTCATGCCCTCTCGTACTAGACTCCCCCATCATGGGAAACAACTTTGCCACATCCACTCTGTCCATGCCTTTTAACATTCGAAATGTTTCTATGAGGTCCCCCCTCATTCTTCTAAACTCCAAGGAATACAGTCCAAGAGCGGACAAACGTTCCTCATATGTTAACCCTCTCATTCCCGGAATCATTCTAGTGAATCTTCTCTGTACCCTCTCCAACGTCAGCACATCCTTTCTTAAATAAGGAGACCAAAACTGCCCACAGTACTCTAAGTGAGGTCTCACCAGCGCCTTATAGAGCCTCAACATCACATCCCTGCTCCTATACTCTATTCCTCTAGAAATGAATGCCAACATTGCATTCGCCTTCTTCACTACTGACTCAACCTGGAGGTTAACTTTAAGGGTACCCTGTACGAGGACTCCCAAGTCCCGTTGCATCTCAGAACTTTGAATTCTTTCCCCATTTAAATAATATTCTGCCCGTTTATTTTTTCTGCCAAAGTGCATAACCATACACTTTCCAACAATGTACTTCATTTGCCACTTCTCTGCCCATTCTTCCAATCTATCCAAGTCTCTCTGCAGACTCTCCATTTCCTCAGCACTACCGGCCCCTCCACCTATCTTCGTATCGTCAGCAAACTTAGCCACAAAGCCATCTATTCCATAATCTAAATCGTTGATGTACATTGTAAAAAGAAGCGGCCCCAACACTGATCCCTGCAGAACACCACTGGTAACCGGCAGCCAACCAGAATAGGATCCCTTTATTCCCACTCTCTGTTTCCTGCCAATCAGCCAATGCTCTATCCACGTATGTAACTTTCCCGTAATTCCACGGGCTCTTATCTTGTTAAGTAGCCTCATGTGTGGCACCTTGTCAAAGGCCTTCTGAAAATCCAAATATACAACATCCACTGCATCTCCCTTGTCTAGCCTACTGGTAATTTCCTCAAAAAATTGTAATAGGTTTGTCAGGCAGGATTTTCCTTTAAGGAATCCATGCTGAGTTCTGCCTATCTTGTCATATGCCTTCAGGTACTCTGTAACCTCATCCTTGACAATTGACTCCAACAACTTCCCAACCACGGATATCAAGCTAACAGGTCTATAATTTCCTCTTTGCTTCCTTGCCCCCTTCTTAAATAGCGGAGTGACATTTGCAATCTTCCAGTCCTCCAGAACCATGCCAGAATCTATCCACTTTTGAAAGATCATCGCTAATGCCTCCGCAGTCTCCACAGCTACTTCCTTCAGAACACGAGGGTGCATTCCATCTGGTCCAGGAGATTTATCTACCTTTAGCCTATTCAGCTTCCTGAGTACTTTCTCTGTCGTAATTGTGACTGCGCACACTTCTCTTCCCTGCCACCCTTGAGTGCCACTTTACTAACTGATTTGTTTTCGTTTATCTGGACGATATCCTAATCTTCTCTCGTAACCTTCATGAGCATACCCACCATGTCCGCCAGGTTCTTCAGAGGCTTTTGGAGAAGAAACTATTTGTTAAGGCCGAGAAGTGCAAATTCCATGCCCGTTCCGTCAGTTTCCTGAAATACATCATTGAGAGCAGGCAGGTGAGGGCGGATCCTGAAATGATCCAGGTGGTGGCAGAGTGGCCCAAACCAATGATGCTTAAACAACTCCAGCAATTTCTGGGATTCAGCAATTTCTACTGTCGCTTCATTCGGAACTACAGTCAGGTGGCAGCACCCCTTACTCAACTCACCTCTCCTGCGACCCCCTTCCACTGGACCCCCGAAGCGGACTCAGCCTTCTCAGAGCTGAAGAGGCGTTTCACCTCCGCTCCCTTCCTGGTCCAGCCTGATCCATCTAGCCAGTTCATAGTGGAAGTAGACACCTCCAACACTAGGGTGGGAGCGATCCTCTCCCAACACTCTATCGCAGACCAAAAGCTCCATCCCTGCGCCTTCTTCTCTCGCTGTCTATCCCCCGCTGAATGGAACTACAACATTGGGAGCCAGGAGTTGCTGGCCGTCAAACTCGCCTTGGAGGAGTGGAGGCACTGGCTGGAGCGAGCAGAACACCCAATCATCATTCGTACAGACCATAAGAACCTGGCATACATTCAGATAACTAAACGCCTTAACTCCCGCCATGCCCGTTGGGTACTGTTTTTTGGCCGCTTCAATTTCACCCTCACCTACCATCCTGGTTCCAAGAACGGGAAGTCAGATGCTCTCTCTTGTCAATACATCTCTGAGGAGGACCCTTCCAATCCTGATACCATCCTTCTACCATCCTGTGTCGTGGCTGCTCTTACCTGGGAGATCAAGTCCGTAGTTAGAGGCCCAACGGACTCAACCTGACCCAGGTGATGGACCCCCCAATCGTCTCTTTGTGCCTGACACTGTCCGGTCTCAGGTTCTCCAGTGGGGGCATACTTCCCGGTTCGCCTGCCATCTGGGAATCGATCGAACCCTGTCCCTTCTGAAGCGACATTTTTGGTGGCCCACCATGGATGCTGACACTCGCTCCTTCGTCTCTGCCGGTACTATTTGTGCCCGCGGAAAAGCCTCCCATTGGCCACCTGCTGGGCTGCTTCATCCCCTACCTGTCCCTGGCCGCCCTTGGTCCCACATTGCTCTGGATTTCGCCACTGGACTACCCCCTTCATATGGTAACACAGCTATTCTCACCATTGTGCACCATTTTGCCAAAGCCATGCACTTCATAGCCCTCCCCAAATTCCCTACAACCCGTGAAACTGCCGACCTCCTTGTCCAACACATCTTCAGCCTTCATGGAATTCCCTCTGACATCGTTTTGGACCGGGGTCCCCAATTCATCTCCCAAGTCTGGAAATCCTTCTGTCAAGCCCTCGGAGCTTCAGTAAGTCTGTCTTCTGGTTTCCATCCACAGATTAATGGTCAGACGGAGTGAGCAAATCAGGACTTAAAAACAGCACTGCACTGCTTTTCGGCGAATACTGGACGTGCACCGCCAAGGCAGGGGTTTCCAGTACCTCGTTGATTGGGAGGGTTATGGTCCTCAGGAGCGCACTTGGATCCCCTGCTCCTTCATCTTAGTCCCCTCCCTCATCCAAGACTTCCATTGCGACAATCCGGGTAAGACTGGTGGTTCGCCTGGAGGCTCCCGTTGAGGGGAGGAACTGTCACGGTCCTGACTGTTAATTCCTCATATTCTCCTAATTTCCTTTTCCCTGTGTTCTCCCAGGCTCCTTGACTGTGGCACTTGATTCTCATCTAGACCCCAGCGTTGCATCCACTCATTGCTTAGGCTTGTGTATTCTAAGTTTTGTTTCAGTACTGAGGTCTGTCTGTGTAACTCAGTCCCTCCGTGTCAAGGTAAGTATTGCCTGCCGCCTGCCTTTCCATTCCTCCTCCTGTTTGCCGTTCAGCTCCAGCCACACTCACGCCCTCCTCTGCATCCCAACTCTATCTCCATGCCAGTGTCCTGCGTTTGGGTTCACCCATTCTTTGCAACAGATAATGCACATGGAGGTCAGTGGAGTCTATCACAACAGAAGTCTTATGTATGAAGTCCAAAATTACAGATATATTAATTTACATATTATAATAGCTGAAAATAAATGATATCATTTTTCAGAAAAATAGGGGTAACATAAAAGAAAACAAATTTTGTAGAATATTCTGCCAGCTGCAATCTCCAAATAACATAATGATCTAACATATAAGATATTTTATTTTCTGAGAAAAGCCGAAAGCAAACAAAATACCTAAACGATTTTTAGGCATTAATTACACAGCATGAAGACACTATAAGTTATTTCATTATACATAATATACCTTACTACAAAATCAAATAATAGATCTCTAGGCTATAATTAGGGAGAATTGAGATTTAACAATGAAACCTTAATAACATAATTGAACCGTAGCTAATATAACAGTATTTCCATTAAAGGGTATGATCGTAACTCACAGTGTAACTATTCTTTAGGTGCAGGCGCAATTCATCTTTGAAGGTATAGCAGTAGATTGTTGGCACCAATGCTCAGTTTAGCATAAGTTCCTCATATGATGCCACTGCGCCAGAGATTGCTCATAGATGCAAAAGGGCCAACTTTATTGCAATTGATTATGAAGTTACTGAAATCATGAGATGGAACCTTAGACAAAAGGTATAGCTATCCAGCTTACTTGTTTTCTTGTATCAACTAATATAAAACATCACAATAATGACCATAATTGATGCCTGTTCTTTGAGTAGACCAAAAGACCAGAAGAGATAGGAGTAGAATTAGGCCATTTAGCCCATTGCACCTGATCTGCCATTTCACCATGGCTGATATATCTTTGCCCTCAACCCTTTTCTGCTGTCATCTTCTATAAACTTTAACACCCTAACTAATCAAGAACATATTAACCTTTGCCTTAAATACACCCAAAACCTGGCCTCCGCAGCTGCCTGTGGCAATAAATTCAACACATTCAGCACCCTCTACCTAAAGAAATTCCTCCTTAGCTCCATTCTAAATATATATCCCCTATTCTGACGCTATGCCTTCAGGTCCTAGACTCCCCTGTTTTAGGAAATATCTTCTCCATATCCACTTCCCAACAGCCACCTAGAAAAAGCTCCCTTTATTCCCACACTTTGCCTCTTGCCAATCAGCCAATTCCTTATCTATGCTAGTATCTTTCTGTAATACAGTGGGTTCTTATATTATATAAGCAGCCTCATGTATGGCACCTTGTCAAAGGCCTTCTGAAAATCCACATACACAACATCCACTGATTCTCCTTTCTCTATCCTGGTTATTATTTCTTCAAAGCTTTCCAATAGATTTGTCAGTCAAAAAATTTCCCTTAAGGAAACCATGCTGACTTTGGCCTATTTTATCATGTGTCTCCAAGTAACCTAAGACCTCACCCTTAACAATCAACTCCAACATCTTCTCATCCACTGAGGTCAGACTAACTGGCCTCTAATTTCCTTTCATTTGTCTCCCTCTCTCCTTGAAGAGTGGAGTGACATTTGCAATTTTCCAGCCCTCCTGACCCATGCCACGGTCTAGTGATTCTTGAAAGATCATTACTAGTGCCTCTACAATCTCCTCAGCTACCTCTTTCAGACTTAACTACTTTCAGACCTTTCAGCTTCCGAAGCACCTTCTGCTAGTAATAGCACCCTAGTAATAGCAAATGCTCTCAAAATTCTTCCCCCTGACACCCTCAAAATTCTGGCAAATTGTAGAGTCTTGCACAGTGAAGACAGATGCACTTATTTAGTTCATCCGCCACTTCCTTGTCCCCCATTGCTATCTCTCCAGAGTTATTTCCCAGCCATCCAATATCTACTCTCGCCTCTGGTTTACTTTTTATATATCTGAAAGAATATTTGGTATCTGCTTTGATATTATTGGCCAGCTTACCTTCATATTTCTTTTCCCTCCCTTATGGCTTTTTTAGTTAACTTTTGTTTTTAAAAGCTTTCTAATCCTCTACCTTCCCACCAATTTTTGTTCTATTATATGCACTCTTTTTTGCTTTTATGTTGTTTTTGACTTCCCTTGTCGGCAACGGTTGTATCACCCTGCCATTAGTGTGCTTCTTCTTCTTTGTGATGTATCTTCCTGGGCCTTCTGCATTTCTCCCAGAAACTCCAACCATTGCTGCTCTGCCATCATCCCTGCTAGTGTTCACTTCCAATCAATTTTGGCCAGCTCCTCTCTAATGCCTCTATAATTCCCTTTACTCCACTGTAATACTGATACATCTGACTTTAGCTTCTCTATCTCTTAAGTAGCAGAGTGAAGTCCATCATATTATGATCACCATCTTTGAAGGGTTTTCTTACCTCTTGAGTGACTACATTCCTTGTGTTGAAGACAATAGTCGGTGACAACAAGGGAACAACAACATATTTCCAAGGCAGGGTGGTTTGCAAGGAGGGTATTATGGAGTCTTCCCATGCATTTGTATCTGTTGTCTTTCCATGTGGTGAAGAATATGAGTTTTCAATCTATATCAAAGAAACCCTGGTGAGCAGATGCAATGCATCTTATAGATAATGCAGACTGCACTTGTGGTGTATGGGTGGCAGAGGGAATGATATTCAAGTTGGTTGCTTTCTTTCATATGTTGCCATCCGGTGTTGTTAATATGCACTCATCCATTAAGGTGGAATGCTTTCCACCATATCCTTGTCATATCACATACTTTGTGAAAAGGCTACAGGGAGTCAGAACAGGAAGGTCAGTCATTGCAGGGCATCCAACCTCCAGTGCTCTAAGTATAGTTCCAATTCAGGAATATGTGTTCATGTGGAAGATCCAATAAGCTACTCCCCAGCAATCATTACAAACAATGCACACTGATTTGTTCCATAACGTTCGGGATGTGACGATCCAGAAAATTAAAAGTCCTGTCCATGCCTCTGCACTTGATCCCCACTAACTTCTCAGTGCACTACTTGATCAAACTTCAGTCAGTCACCTTCAATGGACCTCTAAAATAAATACCTTAGCCCACTTTTAGAATACAGTTGTTATGAAGTTTTGTCTCTCAAGTGCTTTATGCAAAAGTCAAGCTGAGATTCAGGGAATAGGTTACTGCAGTGTAAGAGTGGCTCAAAAGCTCTGTTGATACACTACCCATTACCTTGATAATGATTGGGAGACGGTAACGGGCCAGATAACAAATGCTCTGCTCTTTGATAGAAGGGCACATTGACAGAAATTTTAGCTGTTCTCCATAACTTGGTGTTGATACTGTTCTCCAAAGCTAGTGTGCTTTCTTTGTCATGGTTTCAACATGGTTGAATCAAGACAGGCTCAATCCTAGAAACATATAAGTCTCTACTCACTTCACCTCAGCTCTGTTGATGTAGACAGGAGCCTGCATACAGTCCTCCCCCTCCCTCCTCCCCACCCTTCCTGAGCTAATGACCAGCTCCTTTGTTTTTCTGATATTGAGGGGAAGTTGTCATGACACCGTGTCACTCAGCTCTCTATCTCCTCCCTTAATATTCTTTGAGATTTGGCCTACTGCAGTAGTATCATCTGCGACTGTGTAGATGGAGTTAGAATAGAATCTGGCCGTACAGCAGTGAGTGTACAGGGAGTAGAATAGTGAATCAAGGTTGCAGCTTTGTGGGCCACCAGTACAGCATGTGATAAAGGGATCATCAGTAAAAGGCATCTACTGTTAGCACCTTGGATGAAAATAGTTACAAATATTTCAGCCTTGACATTAACAATCATGCAGTAGACTCCACAATTGCTCCAGATGGGGATGTTCCTGCAGAAAATTATATTTCAGGCATTTAACTATCCACTAGTACATACAGCTGGCTATGGCTAGAATTGATCTAATCTGTACTTGGCAGGCTTACTATGCTCTGTCTATAATATGCTAGTTCATCCACAGAGTAGGTACGTTATCCTGTACTGAGGTTGTACCAGGATAACAGTTCATTCCTACTGTACCTGTCAAACCGTGCTATATTATTCATTGAATTCATGTTGTTCTCTGATTTGATTGTATTGGTTAGGTAGGGGAAAATGCTGGCCCATCAAGTTACAGATTCCGGTTAATTAAATTTTTACTGATGCTGAAGCCCCACTATGTCTCAATAATGCTCACCTTTTAAATGGTAGATTTGTTTTGATTGGTAGCATTGCCAGAAAACACAGAGAGATTGTTTTCAGAGTGAAGGTGGGACTTTGTTTCCACAAGTATTCAGCGGTGGTCACTCCTACTAATATTGTTATGGATAGAGAGATCCATGACAGATATATAGTTGAATATGAAGTCGAGTAAATCATTTTATTTCTGTTAGTTTTCTCACTACTTGCTGCAAGACCAGTTTAGTAGCTCTGTTCTCCAGATCTTGACAGGTTGATCAATTGTGGGATTAGCAACCATTCTCAGTGAACCTCCTCATCCAGAGTATACTTTATATCCCGTTACTCTCAGAGGTTCTCACCCATGGCCTCCAATGTAGAGGAGTATAGATTTACTAGATATGATAGGGAATAGGTTCTAATTAGAAGTTAAGCAGAAATTTGACAGGAGAGGGAACTATCGGTTCCTGAAACATTGCATGAGTGTCTTCAGGCTCCTGTACCTCCTCCTTGATGGTAACAATGAGAAGAGAGCATGTTCTGGGTGATGGGGATTCTTAATGAAGAACACTGATATACTACATGAGTGACAAAACAGATGATTTCATGGGTGGATTAGGACTGACAGATGTTCAGAAAAAGGAATGCAAACTAGTTCAGGACAACTTCAGAGATTATTTTGCAGGAAAGTGAAATCTGATATATGAGACGGCAAAGCTCAACTCCAGAAAGCAGGAGCCAGATGAAAGGGTAAATGATTTCATCACAGCATTGTATGCTCTGTCCGACAACTGTGTATGTGAAATCTGAGAGATGGGCTCGTTAGAGACAGGATTGTTGTCCGGCTACTAGACACCAAATTGTTGGAGACACTTCAGTTGCAGACAAATCTCACACTGGAGAAAGCTATTGCTAAGGTCAAGCAGAGTGAGTATGTTCATCAGCAGCCGGCAGAACTCAGGCAAGAAAACAACGCTGAGGTAATGCAAGAAGCTGTACAAAAAGAAAGGTACCAACAAGGTGCAGTCAGAAAGACGTCAGAAAGAGGTAGAGCTCAGCTCTAGCAAAACAAGGAGCGGGTAACATGTCGAACTGCAGGAGATGCAGCAAGTCTCCATTCCATGTCAAAGAAATCTGTCCAGCAAAAGAAGTGAAATGCCACCAATGCAGTAGAGTTAGCCATTGTAAAAGCCAGTGTCACTCAAAAACAGTTCTTCAGGAGGTCAAAGAAGACCATGATTCAGACGAAGAGAGAGCTTTCCTGGGCACTCTAGATTCAAATAGACAAAGCTGGTGTACTATGGGTCAGTTGCAAAATGAGGCAATGGTGTTCATAATGGACACTGGGGCAGATGTCATAGCCATTCCAAATGTCTGTTCACAAAACTGGTGAAGAAAATCCGCATTATGCTAAACTCAATAAAGAAAGTGCTCATGGCGCCAGGAAAACATAAAGTCAGTGTGAAAGGAATGCTTATTACTTCCATCCATAACAATGAGAAACAGCTAAAAGATGATGTCTATGTTGTTCAGAATCTCTTCTCACCACTACTGGGATGATGTGCCATTGAGAAACTGAACCTCATTGCAAGGTCGGGTTCACTAAACGATGGTCAGTGGCAAAAGAAGTACCTGGAGCTGTTCACAGGACTGGGCGTACTGAAAGAAGAGTACCTTATCCAACTGAGGCCAGGGGTGACCCCCCCTCTCTGACCACAGTGAGGCATATACACAGTCCCATTGTTGAACGAAGTCACATCGTAACTAGAGTGAATAGACCCATTGACTGGTATGCAGGCATTGTTCCTGTTCCTAAGCCAGATCACACAGTAAGGATCTGTGTTGATCTAACAAAATTTAATAATGCAATGGGGTGGGAGAAGTTTATTCTGCCCTCTGTGGAGCACAATGGGTATGCTGGGTGGAACAAAGTTATTCTCCAAATTAGATGCAAACTCAGGGTTCTGAAAGATCCATTCAGCTCCTGAGTCACAGCAGCTCACAACCTTTATCACACCATATAGATGCTATGCTTTCAAGAGATTTCCTTTTGGCATCTTATCAGGCCTGAACCCTTTCAGATGAGGAAGAACCAAATTTTGGAGGGACAGGAAGGTGTAGTCTGCCACACGGATGATATACTCATCTTGGAGGCTCAAGTGAGGAACATGACGAAGGAGGGGAATCTGCCTTGGAGAAACTGAAACAAGCTGGAATAACCCTGAACAAAAAGAAATGTAGATTTGCATATTTGGAAGTGATGTTCTTAGGCCACCAACTGTCCTTAGAGGGAGTGCAACCAGATTCAAACAAACTGGCAGGAGTTCGGAACACGGGCAACCTACGAATGTATCAGAGATCAGCAGTTTCCTTGGTTATGGTAAAGTAGCTGGGAAAATTCATTTCAGATTTGGTGGAGAAAACAAGGCCTCCTCTCTCAGAAAAAAAAGTTTGTACTTCGGATGCACTATAGGAGAAGTTATTCTCATCAATTAAAACAGAGATTATTTCTCTATCAACATTTGGCATTCTTTGATATGAGTAAAGCAACCAAGGTATCAGCAGGTATCTTTTCCTTTGGTCTTGAGGGACTGCTCATGCAGTACTGCAGTGGTGTATGGAAACTGGCTCCAAAGCACTGACTCCTACTGAATAGTATTGCACCCAGATCAAAAAGGAGATGTTGGCTCTCTTGTGGGCTTGTGAATGTTTCAGTTGCTGTTGATAGACACTAAATTCCTACTTGAAACAGACCACAAGTAACTTGTCAGTCTCCGCATCTTGAAATTCTTGGATGACTTACCTCATCCAAGGTGGAAGATCTAGGAATGATGACCCCAGCCGTTTCTGTACATCCAGGCAACTTCTTACAGTTTGTCCATGAAACAGCTTCTTCTTCTTTTTATGTCTTTCTTTTCTCTTCAAGGTGGCTGGGGTTCTATCAGAGTCCATAGTCTACAGCTACAGCTCAAACTATAGTTCTTCACAAGCAGCGGGTCTCAGAACTGGCTGGACAGCCTGGTGCTTTGCCATCTCCAGGAGTGGCCTGGAAGTAACATGCATTCAGGGAGTGGCCCCAGAGACTCCCCAACTGGATCCTCACTGATTTTGGTAACTGAAGCATCATGGGAAACTGAGATAGAGGGACAGCAGTCAGGAGGCACTGTTTTTGGAATAAGACCCCTACACTCGATTTCTCTTTCTTTCTCTGTCTCTCTCTCTCTCTCTCTCTCGGTGTTTCTTGTTTCATGGATGTCTGTGAAGAGTAAGAATTTCAGTTTGTATACTGTATACATTCTCTGATATTAAATTTAATCATTTGAACTATTTGAACAACACCTGGAAAGATTCGGAATGAGGCTTATGTGATTCTGTTATCACGTTGAACATATCCACAGCAATTCTTTCACAACACCAGACACTGTTGATGATGCCATGCAAAAGTGAGTGGACAATGGCTGACTCCACCCTCATGGAAGATACCAACATCTGCTTAGCTCAGGTATGTAAAAGCTTTTCTGCATCACTGAGTAAACAGGACAAAATTCATAGTGATTTGAAAAAGGACCACTTCTGCAGCAAGGTCATGACAGCATGGATGGCCAGCAGTTCCAAAAGGAGCTCACAAACTCAGACTTCATCAGTCTGAAAGAGACACTCTCACCATTTTTAATAGTTTGCTGTTTAATAGAGTTGTTGTTCCTGCTTCTATGCACACCACAATCATCAGTCAAATCCACAAAGGACAAAAAGGCACCGAAAAGAGTCATCTAAAAGCAAGGCAATCCATGTGCTGGCCTGGTCTAAGCACACAGCTGGGAGATTACGTAAAGCAATGTGAAGCATGCACAAAACTGCTCAAAAATCATGCTGAACCTTTCTGTCCCACAGAATTCCCAGACTATCCATGGCAAATTACAGACGCGGGCATTTTTGAGCTGAAAGAGACAAACATCTTCTCACTGTGGAATACTACTCATGGAATATTGAGGTGTCCAAGCTGTCCTCTGCATCCTCAGCCAGCAGCCATTACACAGCACCTGAAAGCTGTATTCTCTTACCATGGAATACCACAGACACCTGTGTCAGACAACGATCCACAATTCAGCTGCTCAGAATAAAAAGCCTTTGTGAGGGACTATGAGTTCAAACATCAAAAAAGTAGTCCACAGTACCCACAGGAAAATGGAGAAGTGGAAGGAACAGTGCAAACTGTTACGAGTTTCCTATTAAAGGCAAAAGACCCATAGAAAGCACTGCTGGCTTATCGCTCCACAGCTCTTGTGAATGGCTGCTGTCCATCAGAGCTGTCAATGGGCTGGAGACTGAGAACAAGCCTGCCCATTCTTCCTTCCTTTCTCTAACCTCACTTACCAGACGGAGACAAAGTGCGAAATTTTGAGACAACACAGCGTGAGAAAATGAAGAGCGTGCAAGATCTCAGACACAGAGCAAAACCTTTGTCACCACTCAGGAGTGGTGAAGCTGTTTGGGTTTCAGACCAATTCACTAAAGGAACAATAGTCTGGCAGCATACATTACGATCATTTGTGATCAGAATATCACAAGGTGAAATCACACAGAACAGGTGTGTGCTCATGCACCTTCAAAGTCCACAAAAGGCAGAGAAAGAAATAGAGCAGCTTGATCCTTATGATGAGAACAGGTTCAAGAATCCCCAACCACAGAGATATACTCCATACCCTAATAGCTTTGGGAAGTGACTAAAGATGCAGAATAATCCTCTCAGTTCGTTGGAGTGTTCAGGTAGTCTACACTGATCTCCATGTTTTTTTAGAAAGAGTTCTAATGTTGAAAACATTTCACAAAATGAGACTTTCTTAAAAAAATGGCAAAAGAAAAGGAGAAAATAAAGGGCAAGGGAGACGATTATAAACAAAGAGTAAGACAGTTATAATGTTGGCAATTTGTTTCTATGTTTGTGTAAGGAGCATAATGGGTAAAGTGAACTGAATCACTCCATTTCAGTGACTATAATTTCAATGCAGTTCTAGAGACAAGAAGTACATACCTGTTTTTTTTCTTTTTTATCCATGAAGAGGAGATGTGGTAGTTAGCAGTGTCATTCTGATGCCACTCAGATAGCCACCCCCACATGGGAGGGGTTCACATACTGTCCAGGCAGGGTGGTCGATAAAGTTCAGTTGAATATCCTGGTGTGTGCTTGGCATTATCCATCAATAATGAACACAACATAATCAATAAACACCAGTCTGATGCAATTACTATTGTCCAGGTGACTCAAGACCAAGTGGAGAGCAAGTGAAACTGCATGCACTATAGACCTATTGTGGCAATAGGAAAATTACAATGTGGGTCCAGAGCCTTGCATAGGCAGGAGGTGATTCTGGTCATGACTGACCTCTCAAAGCCCTTCATCACAGTAAATGTAGTGTCACTGGGCAATAGTCATTGAGGCAGCTCACACTGCTCTTCTTGGCCACTGATATGATAGTCGCCCTTTTGAGCAGGTGGTAACCTTCAACTGCAGCAGTGAGAGATTGACGATGTCCTTAAACACTCCCAACTGTTGGCTGGCACATGTTTGCAGAGCCCTACCTTGTATGCCATTGCCTTGCGAGGGTTTACCCTCTAGAAAAATGTCTGGCATCAGCCTCTGAGACAGAGGTCACATGGTCAGCAGATGCAAGGATTCACATAGGTATAGTTTTTAACTTCTTTTTTAAGTGTGCATAAAAGGCTTTGAGTTTGTCTGGAAGCGAAGCATCACAGCCATTCATGATGTTAGGTTTTGCTTTGTAGGAAGTAATGGCCTGCAAACCCTGCCAGAGCTGATGTGCATCTGATTCCATAATTAACTTCAGTTGGAATAGATTCTCCCCTTTAAAATGGTCTTCCATAGGTCATACTTGGACTTTTTGTGTATATGGGTGTGGGATCATGGTAAGCATTTCTTATGGTGGTATAACAGTGGTCAAGTGTGTTAACTCCTTTGGTTCCGCAGGTGATATGTTGGTGGCAGTTGCTGGCCAGGTTGAAATCTCTAAGGAAGGCATCAGGGTGTGCTGTTTTGTGCGAGTTGATTATGTTGCTCAGATACTCCAGTGCCTGCCTCACCTTGGCCTGAGGTGGAATGTACACCACTACCAGGATGATGACAGAAAAATCCTTCGGGAGATGAAATAGATGACTCTTGCCCGCTACATGTTCAGGTTGGGTGAGCAGAACTGAGACAGAAACACTATATCTGTGCGCAATGATGTGTTAATGATAAAGCATACGCCACCTCTTCTGCCTTTAACAGACAGAGCTGTCTTGATTGTGTGGAAAGCTGCAGCGGTATGTCCAACATTGTGGGGATAGCCATGTTTCCATGACGCAAAGTACACAACCATCCATGATATCCCTTTGGTATAGCAATCATGTTCTGAGGTCTTTAGTTTTATTTTGGCAGTATATTTACCAGCAGGATAGTCAGAATTGGAAGGATAAGGCCTTTGCATTTTAATTGTGTATACCTATAGACTGGTCCCCCCTTCCATTTTCTTAAAGGGGTACTGCACTCGTGACCCGAGTCTGCTATCCAAGGTTTGTTGATTTTGAATATTGATAGATTTTTAAAAACATCTTTAAATGATGCTGCTAACTGGAGTACCCATGGCTGTGACTGTGGATTTCAGCTGCAGTAGACGTAAACAGCAATACTTGATGATTTCCAGCAGAGCTGCACGCAAACAGTCGCCACTTAATGGTGCCATGTTACTGAAATTACTATCCTCATAAGATGCAATGAATACATTAGTGAGCTCTATCAAAAGCTGCAGATCTGAAATGTTTTTTCAGCTCAGAGCAATGGATTCATTGTGTTGCTAACTGATGAATCAGTGCTTATCATGGTCTTGATATCGCTGCCTGAAAGGGGGTAGAGGCAGACATCACAATATTTTTAAAAAGTACTTGGAAATGCATTTAAGTGGCAAAATATACAAAGCTATGGACAACTAGCTGGAACGTGGGATTAGCAAGTGGATGCTCTTCTTAGGATGGCATAAGCAAAATATGTCAAATGTCTTCATTCTGAGCTGTAGATTTCCAAAATTCTGTTCTCTAAAGTTAACACACTGGGTGACTTAATGCAAAATACATGTATGTAGAATATCCCCATTATCTGTGATAAAATTGTAGATAATTATAGATAATTGGAGGATGTAACTTATGAGAATTGGTTGAGTGTACTTGGCCCTTTCTCCTTGGAGTGACAGAGGATAAGAGGTGACTGATAGAGGTGTATAAGACGATGGGAAGCATTGATTGTGTGGATAGCCAGAAGTTTTTTCCCAGGGGGGCATAGTTTTAAGGTGCTTGGAAATAGGTACTAAGGAGATGTTAGGGGTAAGTTTTTCACACAGCGAATGGTGAGTGCATGGAAATGCATTGCTGACAGCAGTGGTGGGAGTGGATACAATAGGGTCTTTTAAAATCCTCTTAGATAGGTACATGGGGCTTAGAAAAACAGAGGGCTATGCGCTAGGGAAATTCTAGGTAGAACAAAATTCTTCTCACTTTAATTATAGGTTAAAAGATGAAACAAAAGCAAACAAAACAGAAGATACTCAGTAGATTGAGGAGTATCAGGTGTGCCTGCAGTTCCTTGACTTTACATTAGGCTTTGTTGAAACAGTGTAGGAGGCCTCAGGGAGGTCAGCATGGAAGGTGAATGAAGAAAAAAGTAGCAGGATTATTCTTGTTGACTATTACACAACAAGGACACCTAATCCACAGAGTCTCTGTGGGTGGAGGTTAGGAACAGCAAGGGGTCAATAACTCGACTGGGTGTTTTTCATAGACCACCCAATAGTAACAGGGACATTGAGGAGCAGATAGGAACACAGATTCTGGAAAGGTGTAATAATAACAGGGTTGTTATGGTGGGAGATTTTAATTTCCCAAATATCGAGTGGCATGTCCCTAGAGCGAGGGGTTTAGATGGGGTGGAGTTTGTTAGGTGTATTCAAGAAGGTTTCTTGACACAATATGTAGATAAGCCTACAAGAGGAGAGGCTGTACTTGATCTGGTATTGGGAAATGAACCTGGTCAGGTGTCAGATCTCTCAGTGGGAGAGCATTTTGGAGATAGTGATCACAATTCTATCTCCTTTACCATAGCATTGGAGAGGGCTGGGAACAGACAAGTTAGGAAAGCGTTTAATTGGAGTAAGGGGAAATATGAGGCTATCAGGCAAGTATAAATTGGGAACAGATGTTCTCAGGGAAATGTGCGGAAGAAATGTGGCAAATTTCAGGGGGTATTTGCGTGGAGTTCTGCTTAGGTACATTCCAATGAGACAGGGAAAAGAGGATATGGTACAGGAACTGTGGTGTAAAAAGGTTATTGTAAATCTAGTCAAGAAGAAAAGAAGAGCTTAGGAAAGGTTCAAAAAACTAGGTAATGATAGAGATCTGGAAGATTATAAGGTTAGCAGGAAGGAGCTTAAGAAAGAGATTAAGAGAGCCAGAGGGGCCATGAGAAGGCCTTGGTCGACAGGATTAAGGAAAACCCCAAGGCATTCTACAAGTATGTGAAGAGCAAGAGGATTGGACCAATCAAGTGTGACAGTGGAAAACTGTGTATGGAACCGGAGGAGATAGCAGAGGTAATTAATAAGTACTTTGCTTCAGTATTCACTAGGGAAAAGGATCTTGGCGATTGTAGGGATGAGTTACAGTGGACTGAAAAGCTTGAGCATGTAGATACTAAGAAAGAGTACGTGCTGGAGCATTGGAAAGCATCAGGTTGGATAAGTGTCTGGAACCAGACGAGATATATCCCAGGCTAATGCAGGAGGTGAGCGAGGAGATTGCTGAGCCTCTGGCAATGATCTTTGCATCATCGATGGGAATGGGAGAGGTTCCGGAGGATTACAGGGTTGCAGGTGTTGTTCCATTATTCAAGAAAGGGAGTAGAGATAGCCCAGGAAATAATATTCCAGTGAGTCTTACTTCAGTGGTTGGTAAGTTGATGGAGAAGATCTTGAGAGGCAGGGTTTATGAACATTTGGAGAGGCATAATATGATTAGGAATAGTCAGCATGGCTTTGTGAAAGGCCTTATGTGCCTGATTGAATTTTCTGAGGATGTGACTAAACACATTGATGAAGGTAGAGCAGTAGATGTAATGTATATGGATTTCAGCAAGGCATTTGACAAGGTACCCCATGCAAGGCTTATTAGGAAAGTAAGGAGGCATGGGATCAAAGGGGACATTGCTTTGTGAATCCAGAACTCGCTTGCCCACAGAAGGCAAAGAGTGGTTTTAGACGGGTCAAATTCTGTATGGAGGTCGGTCACCATTGGTATGCCTCAGGGATCTGTTCTGGGACCCCTACTCTTTGTGATTTTTACAAATGATCTGGATGAGGAAGTGGAGGGATGGGTTAGTAAATTTGCTGATGACACAAAGGTTGGAGGTGTTGTTGATAGTGTGGAGGACTGTCAGAGGTTTCAGCGGGACATTGATAGGATGCAAAACTGGTCTGAAAAGTGGCAGATGGAGTTCATCCCATTTAAGTGTGAGGTGGTTCATTTTGGTAGGTCAAATAGGATGACAGAAAATAGTACTAATGATAAGACTCTTGGCAGCATGGAGGATCAGAGAGATCTTGGGGTCCGAGTCCATTGGACACTTAAAGCTGCTGCGCAGGTTGGGGGAAAGGGGAACATCGACTCAGACCATGAGAGGCCTGTATAGGGCATTTTCATGCCTTACAAGGTGCAGATTGGAAGTCTGTGTGGGGCGCCACTCCTCACACAGACATTTGAGCAATGTGTGATTAAGTGCCTTGCTCAAGGACACAAACACGCTACCATAGCCGAGGCTCGAACCAGCAACCTTGAGATCACTAGACAAACGCCTTAACCACTTGGCCAAGTGCCCAACACGTGCGCAGGTTGACTCTGTGGTTAAGAAAGCATATGTTGCATTGGCCTTCATCAATCATGGGATTGAGTTTAGGAACCGAGAGGTAATGTTGCGGCTATATAGGACCCTAATCAGACCCCACTTGGAGTACTGGGCTCAGTTCTGGTTGCCTCACTATAGGAAGGATGTGGAAACCATAGAAAAGGTGCAGAGGAGATTTACAAGGATGTTGCCTGGATTGGGGAGCATGCCCTATGAGAATAGGTTGAGTGAACTCGGCCTTTTTTCCTTGAAGCGACGGAGGATGAGAGGTGACCTGATAGAGGTTTATAAGATGATGAAAGGCATTGATCATGTGGATAGTCAGAGGCTTTTACCCAGGGCTGAGATGGATAGCATGAGAGGGCACAGTTTTAAGGTGCTTGGAAGTAGGTACAGAGGAGATGTCAGAGGTAAGTTTTTTTCGCAGAGAGTGGTGAGTGCATGGAATGGGCTGCTGGCGACGGTGGTGCAGGCGGATACGATAGGATCTTTTAAGAGACTCCTTGACAGGCACATGGTGCTTAGAAAAATAGAGAGCTATGGGTAATCCTAGGTCATTTCTAAGGTAAGGATATGTTCGGCACAGCTTTGGGGGTTGAAGGACCTGTATTGTGCTGTAGGTTTTCTCTATTTCTAACCTTAATTTATTCATTCTCTGTTTTTGTGGATGGTTGTGAAGAAAAAGAATTTCAGGATGTAAATTGTATACATTTGTGTGACATTAAATGTACGTTTGAAACCTTTGAAAACACAGCCAGTTCAGCACTGTGGCAAGTGAAGCCGGTACAGGAACACAATGGCTGCAGGCCACAGCTGTGGTTCCAGTTTGGTGCTGTGGCGAGTGCAGATGGTTGTAGGCCACAGCTGCAGAATCAGATCAGTGCTGAAGGGCCTTGATCAAATCGCTTAAGTAGTAAAATTAGTTAAACAAGAACACATGGAACGTGAACTGCAGAGTCTCCGAAAATGAGTCCACAGGCTGTGGAGTCCATTCAGTGCTGAGGTGATGAAGCCGGTCCAGGAGCCCGATGGCAATAACCTGGCAGCATGGGATCCAAGACTCCTGCACCTCCTGCCTGAGCGTAGGAGCATGATGAGAGGGAGACCAGTCAAACGCAAGCAGACAGCGCTGAACACCTGTTTGTTTTCCACTCTCATCCTTGATGATTTAAATCTTCCTCGATGCTTTAATCAGCACAGAGTAATGGAGGCAACCACGTTTCACGTTCTGCCACAGAAACTCAATGGCCCAACACCGGTGACAGGAGGCTGTCCTGGAGTTGGAGAATTGTCCGTGTAGGTGGGTGGGAGGGAGGAATGGGTCTTGCTTAGTTTGTTCTGATTTGTGCTATGCCAAGCACTGCGGACATGCTGGAATGCGTGGTGATGCTTGCATGCTGCATTCCCCAGATGAATTTCAATCTATGTTTGAATGTACAAGAGATAAATAACTGAATCTGAATCTGAATCAGAGAGCAGTTGTAAAAACTCTGATGTTTCACAGCTTATCAATAAACTGGGAATCTGCCTGTTTTCGTATGTCGCACTCTGTTACTCATTGGATTAAGTTTTAGCTGGCAGTGTTGTCCAAAGATTACAGGGAATGTTAATTCTTGACTTAATTAGAAATGGACTATATACTGAATGCACATCTTGTTGTCCTTCATAAAGAATACAATATGTGGAATAATTACAAATTCTCATGAAATTGAAATCTCAGAAGAAACACACTTTAAAGATGTAAAATTCAATGCAGTTCTATTAAAGTGACATGTAAAATGAGAATAAACACACAAAAGTAAAATATATATTTTTCAGAGCATCATAAATACCCCTTTGTGCTATTGAAGATAAAGAGTAGTCTTAAGTGAGCATCAGAGTTAGAATCCTGGTTTGCTATATTTTGTAATGAGAGATAATGGAGAGCCTTTATGCTTGGTCACTATTCAATTTAACATGCCTTGTGTAAGATGCTGTATGGTCAGAACTGCCACAAAATCACAACAGCCAACCTGATGAATTAGTTTTGAAAAGGTTTGAGGTCACTGATGGAAAAAAAAGACTTTTTGTACTGCATTCCTTTGTTATGAAAGATAAATAGCAAGTTGCTTAGCAACTTTTCCCGTAAATGAAAGGCAGCTTATTCAGAGCTTACATTGCTTTCTGTTTTATATACTTTTTAAAATCCAAATGACTGCCTTCAGTGTTGTTTCCATGCATTTAAGGAAGCTATTAAACTATATTAAACATGGCAATGTCAAATGACAGAACCTCATTATGTAACCTTGCTCTTTTATCTTGGATACAGACACTCAGCACCTGCATGTAGTGATTTTGGCCCTTGTCACAGGTGTTAATAGATGCTTTGCGTCTGCAGGCATAGATTTTTCCAGCTCCCTGGCATCATCACTGGGAAGTCACTGGTGTTACACCATGACGAAGTTAGGCAGGAGGACTGTACAAGTGCTTTGGCAAGATGCCACAGAAGGGGACTGGAAGGAAATTCATAGACCCACACAGTGGTGCAATGAGGCTATGCTACCTTTTTAAAATTTGTGTTTTTTATGCAATACGGATCCTCCAAAGTACATTTAAAATGAGAAAAATAAGACAGAACATAGAGCAGTGCAGCCATTTGGCTCATCATGTTATGCCAGTCCTTTAATCTACTCCAAGATCAATTTAACCCTTACTCCCACATAGCCCTCCTTTTTTCATTCATCCATTGGCTGAGCTAAGAGTGTCTTAAATATTCCCAATGTACCTGCCTCTATATTGCCACCTTAGGCAGCATGTTCCATGCACTTACCATTCTCAGTGTAAAAAAAACTTAATTAAAGTTATCCCACTCAACCTGGGGAAAAGTATATAGTTGTCTACTCTATCTATGACTGGTATCATCTTGTACACCTCTGTCAAGTATCCTCTCTTCTTCCTTCACTCCAAAGAGAAAAGCCCTAGCTCTCTCAACCTATTCTCATAAGGAATGTTCTCTAATCATGATAGCATCCTAGTAAATCTCCTCTGCGCCCTCTCTAAAGCTTCTACATGCTTCTTATAATGAGGTGTCCGAGTCTGAACACAATACTCCAAGTGTGGTCTAAACAAAATTTTATAGAGCTGCACATTACCTCATGGATCTTGAGCTAAGTTTCTTGACTTTGAAGGCCAACACACTAAACACCCCACATTCCTATGCTCTTCCACACTTAAGAATCCTGCCACTAAACCTATATTCTGCCTTCCAGTTCAACCTTCCAAAGTGTTTCAATTTACACTATTAAAGATTGAATTCCATATGCCACTTGTCAGCACAACTTTGCATCCTGTCACTATCCCATTTTATCATATGACAACCTGCACTATAAAAATCACAAAGAGCTGGGGATCCCAGAACAGAACACCACTGACTACCAACCTCCAGAACAGAATCCACCTTCCCTGCTATCAACCTCTGTCTTCTGTGGGCAAGACAATTGTGATAACACACAGCCATGTTTCCTTGGCTTTCTGAATGAACATACCATAGGAGACTTTATCAAATGGCTTATTAAAATCAATATAGACCATATCCACTGCTTTGCCTTCATCAATTTGCTTTGTCACTTCTTTAACAAATTCAGTCAGGCTCTTGAGGCATGACCTGCTCATAAATACTGTCTCTAAGAATCTTCTCCAATAGTGTTGTGACAAGAATACACATAGATTAAGATGTAGCTGTCCTGTGCTGGCACCAGTGGGATCAGCAGTTGGTCTGCCACCTGTCTTCAGGAGAGAGAGAGATAAGGAAAACAATGGAGCAGTATTTGGAGATGTTAATGAAGGGACGGGAGAGAGAGTAACAGAAGGAGAGAGCTGTCAAGATCGGCTCCCCCTTTGAACCCTGAACTGTTTGAAGTGATGGACAGGCGATACCCCAGCAGGGGGATAAAAAAGGGACAGGTTCGCTAAGGCAAGACACACACGACACCCGAGGTAACAAGACCCTGGAAGCGGTGCGTCTCTCACAAGTCAGTGGGAAGTTTTGTAAGGCCGGTTGCGGGACCAGGCCATAGACTCACAGGGTGGAAAGGCACGATCAGCGGGAACCTGGTGTGTGTCCACCCTTGCCTGGGTGCCGGGTTCACCGCAGAGAAACGATCGTATCTGGAAACAGAGGGGTCACGGTCAGTGACCTCAGATGACATCACAAAGGACTCGCCTGAAAGCTGACTGCGAAGGTCTGTGTGTGGAAGCCGTTTTGAATATTCATTCGTTTTGCTCTCTCTCTCCTTCCCCCACACTGTCCATCTCCCACGGCAGCGATTACTGCGAACTGAACTGAACTAAATTGAACTGAACTTTGCGTCACTTTGAAACTGGTCATTTACCCCTAGACAACGATATAGCTTGATTGATCCTGTTATCTTAATTGTGTACATGTGTGTTTATCATTGCTGAACTGTTGCATTCATTACCCTTTTGATTAGAGTACTGTGTTGCTTGTTCCTTTAATAAAACTTTCTTAGTTCTAGTAATCCAGACTCCAACTGAGTGATCCATTTCTGCTGGTTTGGCAACCCAGTTACGGGGTACGTAACAGTGTGCTCACCAATGACATAACACACACTGGTATATAATTCCCAGGGTTTTCCTATAATCTTTCTTAAACAAAGGATTAAAATTTACTACCCACCAATTGGCTAATACCGCACCTGTGGCCAGTGAAGATACAAAGATCATTGCCAAAGGTGCAGCAATCACTTCCCTTGTTTCCCATCGTAACCTGGGGTATACCCTAATGCTTGGAGGGAGGAGAAGATGGCGGCGTGATGGCAGCGCACACGGCCACTTCGGTGATGATGTCTGTTATCTGTCAAGTAGGGGACCGTGCACAATTCTGATTTGATGGAGACAGACATGAGAGCACGGAGGGACATCTAGAAAACTTCTGAAATGCCCACTTCATTGCTGCTGCTACTGTGTGGTAACCAGAATCTCCGGAGCTGAAGGCCCCGAAATCCTTGGCTTTGCGTGTTTCAGCGGCCGGGGAGAGGTCGAAGGCGCTCGGCAAAGGATGGTGCTCAGGAGGCTGTATTGGACAGGCTGGTCGGAAGCTTGAAGTTTTCGGACGGATGGACTCAGTGTCAGCTGCTTCCAAGGCATTGGCAAGTTGACGGTGCCTGGAGGTTTATGGCAGGGAGTTTCTCCCTTTTGCCGCCTGCTATCAGGGACTCGGGAGTTGATCGACTTGGGACTTTGAGACTTTTTTTTACTGTGCCCATGGTCTGTTCTTCATCAAATTATGGTATTGCTTTGCACTGCTGTAACTATATGGTATAATTATGTGGTTCTGTCAGTGTTAGTCTTTGGTTTGTCCTGTATTCTGTGATATCACTCTGGAGAAACATTGTATCATTTCTTAATGTATATATGCATTTCTAAATGACGATAAAAAAAGGACTGAGTGTTCTCATAATCTAATCTAATCAAATTTTGTCCATTGACAGGGACATGTCTATTCTAATGTTTTGCAAAATTCCAGCACATCCTCTTCTTAATGTTGACATGTTCCAGCATATCAGCCTGTTTTATGCTGTCTTCACATCTGGCAAAGTCCCCCTCACTATGAATACTGAAGCAAAGTATTCGTCAAGGACCTCCCCTACCACCTCCAACTCCAAACGCATTTCCTATTCTATCCCTGATTGGTCCTACCTGAATCTAGTTATTCACCTGCCGCTCATTTCCAACTCATCACCTGCAGCCTATTTAAACCCAGCTCCCATCCACAGTCTTTGTTCACTCATTGAACCTGCCACCCTCAACCAGTTGCTGCTAGCCTTCAGCTGCCTTGTTGCCTATTTTGTTTAGTATCTGTTTTTCTCTTGTTTAGTGGCCCCTAGTTATTTTTTTAGATTATGAGGACACGCAGTCCTCTTTTATTGTCATTTAGTAATGCATGCATTAAGAAATGATACAATGTTCCTCCAGAATGATATCACAAAAACAAAGCAAACCAAGACTGAAAAACTGACAAAAACCACATAATTATAACATATAGTTACAACAGTGCAAAGCAATACCGTAATTTGATAAAGAACAGACCATGGGCACGGTAAAAAATAAGTCTCAAAGTCTCTCAAAAGTCCCATCATCTCACGCAGATGGTAGAAGGGAGAAAAACACTCCCTGACATGAGCTTCAAGCACCGTAAACTTGCCGATGCAGCACCCTGGAAACACTCGACCACAGCCGAGGTCTATTTTGAAGTTTATTATTAAGCCAATATTTCAACACTGCATCATCTCTGCTGCTCTGCCTTTGGGTCAAGCCTCCTTTACTTTTTCTGACAGGATGAGTGAACCATTGATTGACCCAGTAGAGTATGCTCGTCTAAGGAAGTCGTCCATCAACATGAACACACTATCCAGAAGTAGCAGGAAACTATTGACCATCTGCTTGCCACTCTCTTCCATCTCTCCATCTTGATACAGTAACCCTATGACAGTCAACCTTTTCCCTCCGAGCACTGGATTCCAGTGCCTGAGTCCTTCAACAGATCCTCAACATGATGCCGCAACTTCCTGTCACAGTGTACTTCACATTTTGAGCTCCAATAATTTCTATAATCTATGGACTGAGTCAAGATTGCCTTCATCATCTCTCTAGTGGGTGGGGTGAGCTCTGACCTGGGGCACCGCTAATTAGGACAATAAAAGCACCACCTACAATAAATATGAGTTATTTACTGCTGTAGCTTCGATCATTTGGGAAGTGGAAGGTGGCAGTAGATCAGGTGTTTTGCCTTTGTCAAGATTCAGACTCAGTGCTGGATTACACTGTGGAATTCAGGACCCTCTAGGCAGAGGGCAGAAGTGCTTCTGCCCCATTACCATCATGACCTCTTGGAGTGCTTGAAAGATCAGCTGCCTGCCCTGGAGATGCCCACTGACCTCAGGAGCCTCATCACTCTGGCCCACTGTATGGACAAGCGTCTTATGAAACAACTGTCCAGGTCACCAGTCAGAAATCCAGTTTTATTCTTGTAACCATTTCGGGATGCTGGGCCCTCATCAACAAAGCTTCCAACATTCCTGCAGTTAGGGAGAGTTCCCTTAACCCCCCCCCCCCAAGAGTGTGAATGTTGTTGGAGAACCAATTTGTGTGCTTTCTGTGGAGCCACGGATCACCCATGCACCAAGTGCTCACTGCATCTGGAAAAACGGCACTACCAGGTAAAGATGAGGGGCCTTCTATCTAGTAAGCTCCCCTGGCCCCTCGTTCTAGCAACATATCCTGACTCACTTTCTCTGTCCGCCTCCACATCACAATGGCTTTATCCACACAGAAGGCTCTGGTGCATTCTAGCTTAGCAGGCAACTTTCTGGACCAGACTCTGTGAGTGACACGCATATGTCTCATGCTTACAGAATCACGGCCATTGATGGAGGTACCTTGGGGTCTGGGATGGTCTGAGCATGTTTATGGCTTATGTATTCAGATGAGTGTCAGAGAGCACCATGAGTCCATTCAATTCCTCCTGATCACTGAACACTCCTCTCATCACCACTGGCTCTTCACTGATGACCCTCACTTCATCTGGTCATCGATTCACAGCTGAGTTGGGGACCCACCTGCTGGAGCAGCTGCCCGCAGCTCATTTCACCCCATAGGTCCGTGAAGATGAAAGAAGCCCTCAAACTCACTAAACTGCCATGACCTTGCAATCGGCTTCAGCAGGAGGAACCCAGAACCAAGCTACCTCACAGACCACCAACTGTACGATCGACTTCCTCCAGGGCACAACCCGTCCCCGAAGTTGTCTGTTCTCCCTCTTCCCACTTGAGATCTAAGCCATGAGTAACTGCATTGTCGGAGCGCTGCAACATGGCTTTACTTGACCATCCCAGTCCCCAGCCGGTGCAGGATTCTCCTTTATCAAAAAGAAAGATGGGAGGGGGCGGTGGAGGCTTCATGCCTGTATCTACGCTGCAAGTTAGAAAAATGCCAGTTCCGCACCCCAGTTATTTGCTTCCTGGGTTACATCCTTTCACCCCAAGGTATAACCATTGAACCAGAGAAAGTGCACGCCGTTATTGAATGGCCCCGACCCCCCCCGCCCCAAACTGCTACTGTGCTTCTTGCCCTTCTCCAACATCTACCACCATTTTGTCTGAAACTACAGCCAATGTGTTGCTCCTCTCATCTTCCTCACCAAGTTACATACCTCATGGATAACGTGGTCTGCTGCCGTGGACTACACCTTTGAGGCGGTTAAGAGATGCTTCACCACTGCTCCCATTCTTTGCCGTCGGAACCCTTCCAAGTCTTTTGTGGTAGGAGTGGCCACGTCTGATGTGGGCAGCGGGATCATGCTCTTCCAGCAAGGACTGGACAAAAAGACACATCCTTGTGCCTTCTTCTATGTTCAACACTACATGGCGCCGTTAGGGAGTAGGAGACAGGGAGGTACTCGCCATTAAATGGGTCTTGGAGGAATAGCGGCACTGGCTGATGGGAAACACCGAGCCCTTCCTGATCCAGACTGACTACCAGAACTTCATAACCATACAACAGATCACCAACTCAACCCACATCAGGCTCGCTGGGCTCTCTTCTTTGAGCAATTCAACATCATCTCCTACCAGCCAGGCTCCAAGAACACTAAGGCGGATGTCTTTGATGAGAGTTTGACCCAGTTGAAACAGAGGTTGATGCTCAGCCTAACATTCCTGCCTCTTGGATCCTCACTCCGATTGCCTGGAAGCTTGAGAACCGGATCTGTCAAGCCCCACAGCACGAGCCTGCTCTTGCTCTGGCTGCCACCCTTGACAACTGCATGTATGCGCCAGCGGCCATGCATTCTGAGGCACTCCAGTGGGTCCACTCCTCACCATCCAGGAGCACGATGAACTCTGGATTTTCAACAATGCACCATGATCACATATATACACCAGTTTATCTCTGCCTGCCCTCAATGTGTCTAGTCCAGTTCCTCTAACCTGCAGCCCTCTGAGCTCCTGCAGCACCCGCGAGTCCCTCAACACCCTTGGTACAACATCTCCAAGGATTTTATTATGGGTTTGCCACCCTATGATGAGGCCACAGTGATCATGACAGCAGTGAACCAGTTCTCCAAGGTAGTCCACTTCATTGCCCTCCCCAAACTTCCATTGGCTGCTGAGATGGCAGACCTAGATCTCCGGCATGTGGTTCACCTCCACAACTTCTCCTCCTGAGATTGTGTCAGATTGGGATCCGCAATTTCTCTCCCACTTCTGGCAAGCCTTCTGTTCCCTCCTCCGCACCATACTGAGTTTGTCCTCTGGCTATCATGCACAGGCCAATGGGCAATTCATCACCTGCAGCCCATTTAAACCCAGCTCTCATCCACAATCCTTGTTCACTTATCGAACCAGCCAGCCTCAAGCAGTTGCTCCTAGCCTTCAGTTACCCTGTTGCCTGTTGCATTTATTATCTGTTCTTGCTTGATCCATGGTCCTTCATGGTTTACTATTTTGGAGTTTTTTTTAATTAAAGTTATCATTCACCACTGAATCGCCGCCACCGCTCTGCATTTGAGTCAAGCCTCCTCTACATTTCCCGACAGAGGTAGAGAGATCTGTGGTGCAAGAGACCAGGCACTAAGAATCTTGCTGGAGGGTTAGTGTGTAACTGCATGCTGCCTTAGAGAGCTCAGCTGAGGACATGATTGGGATGCCTTAATGACAAGACTGACACAGAAGCTCCATGATCTGATGAGCCCCAGTCCGACCTGCCTGACCGAATGCAGAAGTTTACTTTGAGTAGTTTGCATCTTCCTCTCACGGGAGAAGGTATAGAGCCAGGATGACATTATCTTCACTTTGAAGGATGTGACAATCCCCTCATACAGTACCTACTAGCCAGATATCTTGTCCTGTAGACACACAGATTAAGACACACAAAGCCTTTCTGATTCTTTGCAATCTCACTCTGATCCAGTTAAAGAACTGGTCTCTGCAATTTAAAACTGAACAAACAGTAACGTGTGCCTGGGAAACTGCTTGCTGTTCTTACTGAGTGAGGATCTAGCACATGTGAATGGATCACTGTTTCACTTACCATACATGCCACTCCGAGCAGACTGCTGCTCTCAACAGACAACAGGGGTGTAACCCGCAAGGTGCTCACATTTGTACAAAAGCAATGCTGCAGGTAGGTAGCTAACTGTTCACCATGAACAATGAGAGGTCTCAAACAAGCAAGTTACTCTGCAGCATGTGAATTTAGATACTACTTGTGAAGGGAATTATAGTGTGTAGAATAACACTCTTCTGACATGTCCTGGCCTCCAATTTACACAACTTTTCATCATGAGCAGGCTTGTGTTCAGACTGCACCATGAGTAACTCCAAGAGGCAGAGTGAAGACAGTAGGGGGTAGACACTGGTGACACAGTGTCCTAGTCAGGGTCAACTGCAGGTCTGGCAGTTGAAACAGCAGCAGTGTAATCTTGGTGGAAGCAGGTCATTACATCGTTGTTTACCTGTCTCCTGAAAGGTTGTCCGGTGTGCAGGTTCAGGACGTTGATACCATCGCATTAGGGAACCTAGTCAATTCCCACCATTGTCTCTCAAGCAGTACATGCACTTCTACCGCATTGTCAGCTACTTCAGATTGTTTGTTCTGTTAGCTTTGGGAGTAGCCTGACGTCAGCTCATCAAGGCATCAAGAACATGCATTATGTGTAGACAAAGAGAAAGGGAGACCATAAACTTGACTGTAGCTTCACTGAGATTCTGCAATGATGTAATAGGACATCAAAACCTGCCTACAGAGTTGTAATTTGGGAAAGACACACGGGTATTGTGTACTTAGTATTTCAATATTTGTGTAATATTGTATATATTTTTGATTAAGCATTCTTGTTTGTTTAAATAATTACAGATTATATGTAAAATACATTAATTGCCAACATCGTCATGCTACCACATGATATGTGTGTGCCCCACTTAAAGTAAAACTTGAACCTAGACCACATTTCAGACTCTTATGTCTTCCTTCGAATTAGTTTAATGTTTTAAAGTTATAAAACATAATAGGTACTGTTTGATTTTGTTTTATTAGAAATGATTGTCAAATGATTGTAATAGAGAGTACCCCGGTGGCTGTGCCCCTTAACAATAGGTACTCCTGTTTGAGTACTGTTGGGGGGGACAGCTTACCCGGGGGAAGTGACAGTGGCCGTGCCTCCGGCACGGAGTCCGGCCCTGTAGCTCAGAAGGGTAGGGAAAGGAAGAGGAGGGCAGTTGTGATAGGGGACTTGATAGTAAGGGGGTCAGATAGGTGATTCTGTGGACACAGTCCAGAGACCCGGATGGTAGTTTGCCTCCCTGGTGCCAGGGTCCGGGATATTTCTGATCGTGTTCAAGATATCCTGAAGTGGGAGGGTGAGGAGCCAGAGGCCGTGGTACATATGGGTACCAATGACATAGGTAGGAAAAGGGAAGAGGTCCTGAAAGGAGAATATAGGGAGCTAGGAAGGGAGTTGAGAAAAAGGACTGCAAAGGTAGTAATCTCGGGATTACTGCCTGTGCCACGCGACAGTGAGAGTAGGAATGCGATGAGGTGGAGGATAAATGCGTGGCTGAGGGATTGGAGCAGGAGGCAGGGATTCAAGTTTTTGGATCATTGGGACCTCTTTTGGCGCAGACGTGACCTGTACAAAAAGGACGGGTTACATTTGAATCTTAGGGGGACCAATATCCTGGCAGGGAGATTAGCGAGGGCTACTGAGGTGACTTTAAACTAGAATGGTTGGGGGGTGGGAATCAAATTAAAGAGGCTAGGCGAGAGGAGGTTAGTTCACAACAGGGGGATGGGAACCAGTGCAGAGTCAGAGGGGTGTAAAGTGAGGGTAGAAGCAAAAAGTAGTAAGGAGAAAAGTAAGAGTGGCAGGCCAACAAATCCAGGGCAAGCAACAAAAAGGGCCACTTTTCAACATAATTGTATAAGGGCTAAGAGAGTTGTAAAAGAGCGCCTGAAGGCTTTGTGTGTCAATGCAAGGAGCATTCGTAACAAGGTGGATGAATTGAAAGTGCAGATTGTTATTAATGATTATGATATAGTTGGGATCACAGAGACATGGCTCCAGGGTGACCAAGGATGGGAGCTCAACGTTCAGGGATATTCTATATTCAGGAGGGATAGACATGAAAGAAAAGGAGGTGGGGTGGTGTTGCTGGTTAAAGATGAGATTAACGCAATAGAAAGGAAGGACATAAGCCGGGAAGATGTAGAATCGATATGGGTAGAGCTGCATAACACTAAGGGGCAGAAAACGCTGGAGGGAGTTGTGTACAGGCCACCTAACAGTAGTAGTGAGGTCGGAGATGGTATTAAATAGGAAATTAGAAATGTGTGCAATAAAGGAACAGCAGTTATAATGGGTGACTTCAATCTACACGTAGATTGGGTGAACCAAATTGGTAAAGGTGCTGAGGAAGAGGATTTCTTGGAATGTATGTGGGATGGTTTTTTGAACCAACATGTCGAGGAACCAACTAGAGAGCAGGCTATTCTAGACTGGGTTTTGAGCAATGAGGAAGGGTTAATTAGCAATCTTGTCGTGAGAGGCCCCTTGGGTAAGAGTGACCAAAATATGGTGGAATTCTTCATTAAGATGGAGAGTGACATAGTTAATTCAGAAACAAAGGTTCTGAACTTAAAGAGGGGTAACTTTGAAGGTATGAGACGTGAATTAGCTAAGATAGACTGGCAAATGACACTTAAAGGATTGACGGTGGATATGCAATGGCAAGCATTTAAAGATTGCGTGGATGAACTACAACAATTGTTCATCCCAGTTTGGCAAAAGAATAAATCAAGGAAGGTAGTGCACCCGTGGCTGACAAGAGAAATTAGGGATAGTATCAATTCCAAAGAAGTAGCATACAAATTAGCCAGAGAAAGTGGCTCACCTGAGGACTGGGAGAAATTCAGAGTTCAGCAGAGGAGGACAAAGGGCTTAATTAGGAAGGGAAAAAAGATTATGAGAGAAAACTAGCAGGGAACATAAAAACTGACTGTAAAAGCTTTTATAGATATGTAAAAAGGAAAAGACTGGTAAAGACAAATGTAGGTCCCCTACAGACAGAAACAGGTGAATTGATTATGGGGAGCAAGGACATGGCAGACCAATTGAATAATTACTTTGGTTCTGCTTCACTAAGGAGGACATAAATATTCTTCCAGAAATAGTAGGGGACAGAGGGTCCAGTGAGATGGAGGAACTGAGCGAAATACATGTTAGTAGGGAAGTGGTGTTAGGTAAATTGAAGGGATTAAAGGCAGATAAATCCCCAGGGCCAGATGGTCTGCATCCCAGAGTGCTTAAGGAAGTAGCCCAAGAAATAGTGGATGCATTAGTGATAATTTTTCAAAACTCGTTAGATTCTGGACTAGTTCCTGAGGATTGGAGGGTGACTAATGTAACCCCACTTTTTAAAAAAGGAGGGAGAGAGCAACCGGAGAATTATAGACCGGTTAGCCTAACGTCGGTGGTGGGGAAACCGCTGGAGTCAGTTATCAAAGATGTGATAACAGCACATTTGGAAAGCAGTGAAATCATCGGACAAAGTCAGCATGGATTTGTGAAAGGAAAATCATGTCTGACGAATCTCATAGAATTTTTTGAGGATGTAACTAGTAGAGTGGATTGGGGAGAACCAGTGGATGTGGTATTGTTGGATTTTCAAAAGGCTTTTGACAAGGTCCCACACAGGAGATTAGTGTGCAAACTTAAAGCACATGGTATTGGGGGTAAGGTATTGATGTGGATAGAGAATTGGTTAGCAGACAGGAAGCAAAGAGTGGGAATAAACGGGACCTTTTCAGAATGGCAGGCAGTGACTAGTGGGGTACCGCAAGGCTCAGTGCCTGGACCCCAGTTGTTTACAATATATATTAATGACTTGGATGAGGGAATTAAATGCAGCATCTCCAAGTTTGCAGATGACACGAAGCTGGGCGGCAGTGTTAACTGTGAGGAGGATGCTAAGAGGATGCAGGGTGACTTGGATAGGTTGGGTGAGTGGGCAAATTCATGGCAGATGCAATTTAATGTGGATAAATGTGAAGTTATCCACTTTGGTGGCAAAAATAGGAAAACAGATTATTATCTGGATGGTGGCCAATTAGGAAAAGGGGAGGTGCAACGAGACCTGGGTGTCATTATACACCAGTCATTGAAAGTGGGCATGCAGGTACAGCAGGCGGTGAAAAGGGCGAATGGTATGCTGGCATTTATAGCGAGAGGATTCGAGTACAGGAGCAGGGAGGTACTACTGCAGTTGTACAAGGCCTTGGTGAGACCACACCTGGAGTATTGTGTGCAGTTTTGGTCCCCTAATCTGAGGAAAGACATCCTTGCCATCGAGGGAGTACAAAGAAGGTTCACCAGATTGATTCCTGGGATGGCAGGACTTTCATATGAAGAAAGACTGGATGAACTAGGCTTGTACTCGTTGGAATTTAGAAAATTGAGGGGGGATCTGATTGAAACGTATAAAATCCTAAAGGGATTGGACAGGCTAGATGCAGGAAGATTGTTCCCGATGTTGGGGAAGTCCAGAACGAGGGGTCACAGTTTGAGGATAAAGGGGAAGCCTTTTCGGACTGAGATTAGGAAAAACTTCTTCACACAGAGTGGTGAATCTGTGGAATTCTCTGCCACAGGAAACAGTTAAGCACAGTTCATTGGCTATATTTAAGAGGGAGTTAGATATGGCCCTTGTGGCTACGGGGATCAGGGGGTATGGAGGGAAGGCTGGTGCAGGGTTCTGAGTTGTATGATCAGCCATGATCATAATAAATGGCGGTGTAGGCTCGAAGGGCCGAATGGCCTACTCCTGCACCTATTTTCTATGTTTCTATGTTTCTAAATGCTAGTACAGTTAAAATGCAATTTAATGACAAAAAACATCCTTTATTGTGCAGGTATAAGTCACACGGGTACAGTGATCATGGTGACTTGCACATGAGGTATAGAAGTGTAAGCAGTATTAATGTGAGATGAAATATTCATAATATAATCTCTGTTCTCATTGATCTCTCCCTGCACATGATGTTCAAGGCTGTGGGGATGGAAGTGGACTACTATACCCATGGAATAGTAAGGAACTGAAAATCAAAAACAAAACAGCAGATTCTTGAAACTTAGCAGAACAGGCAGCATTGCTGGGAAGAGAAACAATCAATGTTTGGTCTTGTGGCCCTTCACCAGAACTGGGGAAGAGGGAGATGCAACAAAAAGAAACTCACTGCAGAGGCAAAATATAGTAGGAGGCTGTTCATGGAAACAGCAGTAACAGCAGAACATCTTCTTCCTGGCTTTAGTGTAGAAAGTAGTTAATGATGGAGCACGAGAATTGTGTGAATGAAGGATATCTGGAATGATGGATACAGAGAATGATTACTCATGTACCCTTATGAAAGATGCTAAAAAATCTAAATTTTCTTTAGATAGGACAGTTAAGCACAGAAGATCAGGAACTGACAGCAAATCTATCCATTGGTCCTACTGTGAAAATTATTAAATGCTGCTTAGGATTGGAGAAACCCTATCACATGGCAATGTCCTGAACAAATAGTTATGAAGACACATACTTTCTTTCATTCGGATTAGATACTGGTAAACAGAGGCGTCCTTTTATTTAGAATCCGACTGAAATTTCATCTGAAAATGCATATCATCTTCTACTTACAGTATATGCCACTGTGAAAATTTGGTTTTATTTAAAACATTTCATTGATGAATCAAAAACCTCAATGTTAAATCATCTTAGCTTCTGCAAGTTATTTTAATGCGGCATGTTCCAAATGTGAGCTTCTCTCCAGAAATAAAAGGTACAATCCAAATGCTTCTTTTCCACTACTACATTAGAAGCTGCATTCCCCACCTTGTACAGGTCATTAAAACTCATTGGCCATGCATACAGAGTGCTGGCCATTCTCGTTGTCCAGGAGTAAATTGCCTGGAAAAGTTCAAAACAAGACACTTTGGGCCTGGAAAACATATGCAGTAAATCTTAAGTTTGATAAGTTAAATGATCACTGAAAAACACTTCTAGCCTATTATAATATGCCAAGATCACATGTACTCATCTCCTGAAGAAACTGCAAATCTGTTTTGGAAAAACATCAAATAAAGGGGAATTGATACTTAATTCCAGCTGTCCAGGAAAGGGTGTTTTCATAGAAAATGAGATTGTGAAACAGCTCCTGTCAAGGGGAGGGGGTGAGGAATTGAATAAATACTAATTTATCTAGTTGAAATTAGTTTGGCTATTGCATTACCATTGAGTTTTAAGCAGCTTGGAGACCACTCCCTCACTTTTTCTCTTCCCTTTGTTGTTGACCCACAATATTTGTATTTCTTGCATTTGCAAAGGGTCAAAGGAGGAAATGGATCTAAGCATGCATTTATCATCAGGAAATGATTATTAAGATCACATTTTAGCGGAAAATTGATGATATTGGATTGGCCATCTGTTAAATGTCTCTGCTGAATTTCATTCCCATTGAAGTTAATCTCCTCCCAAGACTTCAGTTTGCTTGCTGCTTCATAACTTCACTATGAGTAAATTTGAATCAGTGTTCAGATTCCTAGCTGTACTGTCTGATAATAAAATACTCTAGTCAAATCCAGTTCACACACACAACTCCATCTAATCCACCTGTTGAGAGTTGGCTCTAGACAGACTCAAAATAGGCTGGGCACTGTATTTAGGTCTCCATTGCACAAACTTCCGCAGATTATATTGTCTGAGAATAATATATGACCATATGACATATTTTACCATTTCACTCAAGAGTTAAAATATACAGTATTTCTGGCCATTTTAACTGATCCAAAGAAATTCAAACAAAAATACCTGTGATATTAACCTTGTCTATACAACTGAATTTGACTGAATTTCAAAGCAATTTCAGTTAATTAACCAAGAACATGCAATTCTGTGCATTATTACAAACAGAAGGAAAAATCTTTATTGATAATGGGTTGTAAGAGCTGGAGCAGCATCCATGATTTTGCTATGATTTCACACTTTTGTTGACAGCAAAGGTGACGCTCCACAACACTCTTGGGGAGAATGAGTGCCCAGCTGTGTTGATCGAAACACAATAGGATCATTGTGTGTTCTGACAGAATTGAGAAGGGCCTCTCAGAGACGAGATTGCATCATGGCAGGATTTCTATATTTACAGCTGTTTCTCTCAGATTAATAGATTTTCAGTTGGCAATTAAAGAAGGGGCTTACATCCCCACATTCCCAGAGCTCATATCAGAAGCTTTACCTTGTGCAACAGGATGATGAAAATAAAACAATGTATTGATATTGTCTGATGAGAATTTTGTATTGTGCATGCTATGACTGAGGCTCTAATAATGATTGCACTCTCAAAAAGTGTGCCCTCAAACTATTGAAAAGAATCAGACCAATTATCAGGTGGACTGAGCTAAATGTCTCCTCTGAAGATGACCTAATCAATTCATGACTCAATGTCACAAGAAAGATGTGAATAAACAGCTGAATAGCCCACCCTATTTCAATCTGCAAGCCATATACAGCGCAGATATCGAGCTGTTTCTCAAATAATCATGATACTCTACCCGATCATCATCCTGAGAAACCATTTCAATTTACTGTGCGAAAAACTTCAGAAAAAGTTCATAACTTTGCTTTTCACTACCAGCACCAGGGAATCCCATTCAGTGCCGCTATGTCTGAAGTTTCAAACCACATCATTAGTTCCTTGCCACAGAATTTAGCTCATTTTAATCACAACACTCAATGTCAGTACTGTTACATGAATCAGGGGTTTCCAACCATTTTTGTGCCATGGACCAATACAATTAAGCAAGGGGTCCATAGACCCCAGCTTGCTTCTTGATCATAATACAACAGAGTTGTCCACTGTGGGCTTGATGAAGTGATTCATAGGGTGTGTACATCATACAAACTAATATCCTTTCAAGCAAAAGGAGAGTTGAGCCAATGTTAAGTCATCAGTTTAAACAAAAAGTGAAAATGTTGGAAGTACTCATCTGGTCGGACGGTGTCAGAGAGGAAAGAAGCAAAATAAATACTTTATTTTCTTTCCCCTTGTATGCTGCCTGACCTTTTGAGTGCTTCCAGCAACTTCTTTTTCTCTTTCAGATTCCTGGTATTTGCAAGTATTTGCTCAAATAGAAAATTAGCGTTTGTTCCTAGAACATTTATTAACACTTTCCCAATGTAACACAGCACCAAATGAAAGATTCGTGCCTGAGAAGTGAGAGTCATGTAACTTATAAACATGAAAAATTCTGCAGATGCTGGAAATCCAAATCAACCCACTCAAAGTGCTGGAGGAACGCAGCAGGTAAGGCAGCATCTATGGAAATGGATAAGAAGGTGATGTTTTGGGCTAAGCCCCTTCATTAGGACTGGGAAGGACGGGGGAAGGCACCAGAATAAAAAGGAGGGATGAGCAGAAGGAGGATAGCTAGAAGTTGATAGGTGAAGCCTGGTGGGTAGGAGAGGGAAAGGGCTGGAAAGGAAGGAATATGATAGGAGAGGACAGTAGACCATAGGAGAAAGTGAAGGAGAAGGAAACCCAGGGGAACTGATAGACAGGTAAGAAGTAAGAGTGCAGAGTGGGGAATAGAAGAAAAGGGGATGGGGAGGGAATTTATTTTACCAGAGGGCGAAATCAATATTCACACCATCAGGTTGGAGCCTACCCAGATGGAATATAAGGTGTTGCTTCTCCACCCTGAGGATGTCCTCACTGGGCACAAGAGGATCAACACGTTGGAATGGGAATGGAAATTATAATTAAAATGTTTGACCACCAGGAACTTCCACTTTTGGTGGAGGGAGCAAAGATCCTCTATGAAGTGGTCTCCCAATTTAAGATGGGTCTCGCCAATGTAGAGGAGGCTGCTTTGGGAGCACAGGACTCAATGGACGGCCCAGCCCATTCGCAGTTGAAATATTGTCTCACCTGGAAGGGCTGTTTGGGCCCTGAATGGACATGAGGGTGAAAGTTAGCACTTTGGCTGTTTGCAAGGATAAATGCTGGGAGAGTGGGAAGGATCAGTGGGAAGGGATGAAAGGACAAGGGAATCACGGAGGGAGCAATCCCTGTGGAAAGTAGAGAGAGAGGGGGGAGAGGTAAAGATATGTTTGGTGGTAGGATCCCTTTGGAAATGGTGGAACTTGTGTTGAATGAAGTGTTGGATGTGGGGTCTCATGGGGTGGTAGGGAAGGACAAGAGGAACTCTATCACTGCTAAGGTGGCAGGAGGATGTGGTGAACGTGGATGTTCAGGAAGTGGTGGAGATGTGGGTGAGAGCAGCATCAATGGTGGAGGAATGGAAACCCCGTTCTTTTAGGAGGACATCCCTGATGTCCTTGAAAGGAAAGCCGCATCCTGGAAGTTGGAAGCAAAGTTGATGAATTGACAAGGTCCGTATGGGTGCATGAAGTAGTACCAATGCAGCCATTAATGTAGCAGGGAAGAGTTGAGGAGCATTACCGAGGAAGGCTTGGAACTTGGACAGTTCAATGCAGCTATTGAAAAGACAGGCATAGCTAAGGCCATGTGGTGCCCATGGCTACCCTTTGAGCCCGGAGAAAGTGGGAGCAGCTGAAGGAAAATGTTTTGAGTATGAGGACCAGTTCTACCAGATTGGGGTGGGTAATGGTGGAAGGAAACAGATTATTTCTTTTATTGAGAAAGAAGTGGAGACCTTTAAGGCTTTCTTGATGGGGGATAGAACTGTATAGGGGCATGGTGAAAATAATGGTGAGTACCAGGGAATTGAAAGTTACTGAGGAGACCGAGAGCATGAGAAGTGTCTCAGTGGTAAGTGGGAAGGGACTGAACTAAGAGGGAAAGAATGGAGTTGAGGTATGAGGACATGAGTTCAGTGGGACAGGAGAGAGAAGTGAGGGGTAGTGCATTCAGAAAGGATAAGATTCGAGGAGGAGAGAGGAGTGCTGAAGTCGAGCCAATTGATGACCCGTTGGCAATTGAAGATGAAAAGATTCAGAGAAGGCAGAGAACTAGAGTGGGGTGTCCAAGAAGAGAATAAGTGTTAGAGACGGGAGAAGGGATCATCAGTTTGGGATGGGGAATTCTTGCCAATGTAGTGAGTCCTGAGACGGAGGCGACAAGAGGAGAGCTTGGTGTCATGGCAGGTGGCAGGTGCCAAGGAAGTGGAGTAAGATCACCTAAATTTTTCAGCTATCTATTATTGTATAAGTGACCTGAAAGCTACTGTGCTGTCAAAAAACAAACATAAATAGGTCACATAGCTTACTATGAAATACAATCAATACATGGCTACCACTTTCTTCTTTGTTTTTCTACCTAGTCTCAATTTCACTTAATTTCCTAGAATCAGAAAATCTACCAGGCACAGACTTGAAATTACTCAATGACTGTTATAGAATATTCTGAAGATCTACAACACTCTGCATTAAAATTTTTGTTCTTCTCTCAGTCTGAAAAGATTGATTTCTTATCCAATGGTGACCCAATGTTTAGAGTAAAGCATCCTGAGTAAATTGCCTTTCAATTGGTAGTTTGCCAATTTCATTCAGCTTTCTGAATCCTCATTTGTCTAGAGAGTGCAGATCAGGTTTTATCAAACTAGTGAACTCAAAAAAATAAATATCTGGACTGGGTTTGACTGTTTGAGGAAAAGATGAATAGGAGGCACAACAAAAAATATAGGCTAAGTGTGGATGGTCAAGAGTAGGACAGGATTAGGTGGAGCAACTGAAATAGTAACTGGATGCACTGACCTAATAATGATAGGAAAACAAACAAAAAGTTGAATGTTTTGGTAGAAGAACTATATTGGTCATTTGAAAGATTTTTCAACATCTTTTAATTGTTCAGGCTTAAAATAAAACTCTTTGGCTTTTAAATTACACTTCATGGTCAATTTATTAGGTATGCCTGTACACCTGTACATTCATGCAAATATCTAATCATCCAATCATGTGGTAGCAACTCGATGCATAAAAGCAAGCAGACATGGTTAAGAGGTTCAGTTGTTTTTTCAGGCTGAACTTCAGAATGGGGAAGAAACATGATGTAAATGTCTTTGACCATGGAATGATTGTTGGTGCCAGAAGATGGTTAGAGTATCTCTGAAACTGCTGATCTCCTGAGATATTCACACACAACAATTGCTAGGGTTATAGAGAATAGTGTGAAAACCAAAGGAGAACATCCAGTGAGTGGCAGTTCTGTGGGCAAAGATGCATTGTTAATGAGAGCGATCAGAGGAGTATGGCCAGACTGATTCATGCTGACAGTAAGGCGAAGGTAACTCAAGCAACCACGCATTACAACAGTGGTGTGCAGAGAGCATCTCTAAATGCACAACACGTTGAACCTTGAAGTGGATGGGCTACCACAACAAAAGACCACGAACATACACCCAGCAGCTATTTTAATAGGAACAGGAGGTACTAATAAAGTGGCCACTGAGTGTATGTTTCATTACATCCACAAACCATAAATCAAAATAAAATGTAATGGATGCTAAGGAAACAGAAGTAAACTATGTCATCACTAACATTCTCTGGATTGGTGAATGAATTCTACAATGATTCACAAATGAATTCTGGAAAGACTTGGTAATTTGATCCCACAAATACAGATTCCTTCACAGAACTTGCAGATGTGGAACAGCTGGCTATGATTTTATCCCTTTTACTTTTCCTTTGTCTCTGTTTTCAAGGGCAAAGCATTTGTTTCCCTGCATGATGGAAAACCTGGCGAAGCTACTGACCCAGCTGGAGACCACCGTGCCAGAATTGCTTCTTAAACTCCGGACCACACCTGGACCTGACCTGTGAGGCCCACCACGTTCCGGAGACCCGCAGTCTGCTACCGTGCCGGAGCGCTTGGAGACGTGGCCCATTCTGATCAGCACCTCTCTGGAGCAGACGACCACACAGAAGTGACGGCGGAGACCTAAAGGTGCCCCAGACGCTTCCCTGGAGCGACCACTATAAAGCCCCGTTGGTGGACATTCACAGCTGCCGGAAGTGAGGACTCCGCCGCCGACCTCGGAAATCGAGCCCGAGGCTCGGCTGGAGCGGAGGACTCCACAACCGTGACTCGGTTTATGGACTTGTTTCAGCCAGGAGCCCGGCCCTCTGGGATTAAGTGTCGGCTTCGGGACCTGACCCAATCGACAGCCGGGGCCCTCGGCAGCTGGAAGTGGCAGCGGAGCCTCCCCGGTCACTTGGCCCGACCCGGAGGGCCTGACGAAGCGACCCGCCGATCAACCCCCGCGGGATGCATCCACCAACCTCAAAGAGCTGACAACAACACACTGCATCGATGGAAACCTGGAAAGATGCACTATTTACCGAGGAAGTGTGGGAAGAGAGCTGGGCTGCTGGTAAGATTGAAGTTGAGGAGCTTCAGGGTCCCTATGCCCACCATCCTACTAGCTAATGTGCAAGCCATCAAGAACAAGGTGGATGATCTTAAAGGGAGACTCACCTACTGCAGGGAGATGCAGAACTGCTGTGAATTCTGTTTCTCAGAGGCATGGCTCTCCCCTGCCACGCCCGACTGTGCCATCCGACCGGAGGGATTTTCGATCCATCAGATGGACCGCACGGCGTCTTCGGGCAAAACGGGGGAGGTGGTGTCTGCCTACTGATTAACACTGCGTGGTGCTCGGACACAGTGGCACTGACAAGCTCCTGCAGCCCGGACCTGGAACACCTGTCAGTGAAGTGTCGTCCCTACTATTTGCCACGGGAATTCACCTTGGTCATACTGACAGCGGTTTACATTCCCCCCCAGGCGGACGTGGAGTGTGCTTTGAACATACTGTATGCCAACATCAGTGAACTTGAGACCAGGTATCCGGAGAATTTGCTAATTACAGCCGGGGACTTTAACCAGGCCAACCTCAGAAAGGCGCTGCCAAAGTTATACCAACATGTCTCCTGCCCCACTAGAGGCCCAAATATACTTGACCACTGCTACACAGCAGTCAAGGATGCCTACCGTTCCGCCCCACGACCTCACTTCGGAAAATTGGACCATCAGGCCATACTCCGCCTCCCGGCTTACAAACAGAAACTGAAGCAGGAGGTCACGGTGTCAAAAATAGTGTCATGTTGGATGGAGGAAACGGATGAGGTCCTTCGAGACTGCTTTGAATCGGTGGACTGGTTAGTATTCAAGGACGCGGCAGCTAACCTGGATGAGTATGCCTCAGCTGTCACAGACTTTATTTGGAAATGCACGGAGGACTGTGTGTCTCGCAAGACGATCCGGGTATTCCCTAACTGGAAACCTTGTATGAATTATGAGGTCAAGTCCCTTTTAAAGGCTAGACCTGCAGCTTTTAGGTCCGGGGATACCAGTCGCTACACGGAATCCAGGCATGAACTCTGGAAAGCCATTAAGGGTGCCAAGAGGCAATATCGAGCCAAGTTGGAAGCCTAGGCTAAACAGAGGGATGCCAGTAGACTATGGCAGGGTCTAAATGAGATCACTGGGTGCAAGGAAAAGGCTGGGAATATCAGTAACTGTGGTGCTTCTTTTCCTGATGAACTTAACGTATTCTACGCAAGATTCGGACAGAAAAGGAGCGCCCTGCTCCCTCTCGATGAACCGGACCAAGTGGCCTCGAGATTCATCGTCACTGAGGAGGATGTTAGAAGGGCCTTCCTGAAGATAAATCCAAGGAAGGCAACGGGCCCAGATGGTGTCCCAGGACGGGTTCTCCGGGCCTGTGCAAGCAAGCTAGCTGGAGTGTTTGCTGACATCTCCTTGCTTCAGTCTAAGATCCCCTCATGTTTTAAGAAGGCAACGATAATCCCAGTGCCGAAGAAGAGCAAGGTGGCATGCCTGAATGACTATCGACCTGTGGCTCTGACACCAATTGCTATGAAGTGCTTCGAGAGATTGGTTATGGCACATATCAACCACAGCCTACCGGTCAACCTCAACACTTTGCAATTCGCCTACCGGAGCAACAGGACAACGGCAGATGCCATCTCTCTGGCCTTACATTCCTCCTTAGAACACCTGGAGAATAAAGACGCATACGTAAGGCTCCTTTTCATTGACTACAGCTCTGCCTTTAATACCATCATTCCAAATAAACTGATTCCTAAGCTCCGGAACCTGGGCCTTAGCACTCAGATCTGCAGCTGGATCTTCAACTTCCTCACAGACAGGACCGAGGCTGTAAAAATAGGGACAAACTCTCCTCTACAATCACTCTGAGCACAGGTGCCCCACAAGGCTGCGTACTCAGCCCCCTGCTGTACTCACTGTACACCCATGATTGTGTGTCTAAGTTTCCATCAAACTTAATATATAAGTTTGCTGATGACACAACAATTGTAGGCCGTATCTCGGGTAATGATGAGTTTGAGTACAGAGAGGAGATTAAGAACCTGGTGGCATGGTGCGAAGACAATAATCTATCCCTCAATGTCAGCAAGACGAAGGAATTGGTTGTTGACTTCAGAAGGAGTAGCGGATGGCACGGCCTAATTTACATCTGTGGTGCACAAGTGGAACAGGTCAAAAGCTTTAAGTTCCTTGGGGTCAATATCACAAATGACCTGACTTGGTCCAACCAAGCAGAGTCCACTGCCAAGAAGGCCCACCAGCACCTTTACTTCCTGAGAAAACTAAAGAAATTTGGCCTATCCACTAAAACCCTCGCTAATTTTTATAGATGCACCATAGAAAGCATTCTTCTAGGGTGCATCACAACCTGGTATGGAAGTTGTCCTGTCCAAGATTGAAAGAAGCTGCAGAAGATCGTGAACACGGCGCAGCACATCACACAAACCAACCTTCCGTCCTTGGACTCACTTTACACCGCACGTTGTCAGAGCAGTACTGCCAGGATAATCAAGGGCACAACCCACCCAGCCAACACACTTCTCGTCCCTCTTCCCTCCGGGAGAAGGCTCAGGAGCTTGAAGACTCGTCCGGCCAGATTTGGGAACAGCTTCTTTCCAACTGTGATAAGGCTGCTGAACGGATCCTGACCTGGATCTGGGCCGTACCCTCCAAATATCCGGACCTGCCTCTCAGTTTTTTTGCACTACCTTACTTTCCATTTTTCTATTTTCTATTTATGATTTATAATTTAAAGTTTTAATATTTACTAATTTTTACTATTTTTAATATTTAATATTTGTAATCCAGGGAGCGGGAAGCACAGAATCAAATATCGCTGTGATGATTGTATGTTCTAGTATCAATTGTTTGGCGACAATAAAGTATAAAGTATAAACTTGATGCCAATTCTGTGGCCTTGTCTTCCTCGTTTGCAGTATCAATGTTTTTCTTGGGATACTCCTTTGATTGCCTTGGCATCACTGGGTGTGGTCTAGGAATATGAAACTAGTTTGCTGAGTTAAGACTTGATACTAAATCAGCATCAGAAGCAGGTTTATTATCACTGATATACGTCATGAAATTTGTTGATTTGTGGCAGCAGTACAATGCACAACATAAAAGTGACCATTAATCACAAAAAAAATAAATAAATACTGCAAAAAGGAATAGCAAGTCTTACTTTGTAGTCTGTTCAGAAACTGATAGCAGAGGAGAAGAAGCTGTTCCGAAAACATTCAGTGCGGGTCTTCAGGTTTCTGATGGTAACAATGAGAAGTTAGGGCACGTCCCGGATAGTGAGGGTCCTTAATGATTGATGCTGCCTTCTTTAGGCACCATCTTTTGCAGTTGCCTTTGATGGTCAGAAAGGCTGTTCCTGTGATCGATTTGGCTGAGTCAACGAACTCTGTAACCTCTTTCGATCTTGTGCACTGGAGCCTCTATGCCAGGTGGAGATGCAACCAATCAGAATGCTGGTGAATGTAGAAATTTGCTGGAGTCTTTTCTGATATACCATATCACCTCAAACTCTTAATGAAAATAACCTCTGGTGTTGGGCCCAGGTAGATCTTCTGAGATGCTGCTCACCCTTTCAACCAATAACACTCCAGTGGGAACTGCTATGTGTTCTTCTGACTTCCCATTCATGAAGTCCACAATCAATTCCTTGGTCTTTCCGACGTTGAGTACAGTGTTGTTTTTGAAACACCACTCAATCAGCTGATCTATCTCACTCCTTTATGCCTTCCCATTGCCATCTGAGATTGTGTCAACAACAGTTGAATCATCCCTAATTAATAGTTAAGCTATGTAAACTCATCTGAAACTTCTTAGCATTAATAGAATAAGGAAGGAGCTAACATATTTTCACCTAAGAATATTCTGGGGAATATTACTAAGTTGTAAATAATGCAATTTTAGTCTGCTTAAACGAAGAGATGGTGTAACCTGATTTCCCAGGTCTTGCTCACTATTGTAGATCTTTTTCTTCCATCTTGGAAGCTGACTTTGATTTTTGATTTCCATTTGAAAAAAAAGCTTAAAACTCCAATGCTCATTTGACCTTATAGCAATAAAGTCATTGTTAAAAAAGAAAAGTGCTGAGTTTGACCTGGAAGGACACAAGAGTACTTTGTAAATGTGACAACAGAGAAGCAAAATTGAAACTTAATATGGAAGGGCATATTATTTTTGACACTTGATAATGCAACATGCCTGTGGTTTAGTGGTTGAAAAGTATGTTAACTGGAAACACACGAATACTCCCATTTCTACCGATGACCCTCTCAATGTTTAAAGGAAACCAGTGAATGAAAAAGACCCCCATCATGACATACTGCAGGGAACTGTACAAATGGATTTAGTAATTCTGAGATTTATTATAATAACGTGACATAAGCTGATTAAGACTTCAGCTTAAATTTTTTAACCACTTGGGAACTGGCTACAAATCTAAACCCATGAAAAGATATTTATTAAAAGTTATAACTACATGCAAGAAAAAAAATTCTTGAAGTGTAAAGCTACACCAAAGGCAACACCTCATTTATCAGCTGTGGGTGAAACCAGAACTGTGTTCGCTTTTAAATAAACGTCAGGCGGTACAGTGAAAAGCACCAATTGTGAAACTAACAGAGAAGGATGAGAGGGCACATGATGCTGGACACCCTCTCAGGGTACTTCCAGACTCCTGGTGATCACTTGTTCAACCAAAGTTTTAAAATACATTTAGATCAGTGATGCCTGTATCTATCATTGGCAGGCACTGCATTCAGGTTCCTCCATCCATTAGCATATAGGAAACTTTGAGGACTTTGCAGGAAAAAACAAATTTTGAGCAGTCTGTGGGAACTTGATGATATTTGTTATGATTGATGTTTCATTGGAACTGAATGACCCTACATATCGTGACACTGCAAAATCCAGTTTCCTTCCATTCATTTTCATATGAAAATCAGTGTCTATTTATTTCAAAATGCAAGCATAAAAATAGGAACAAGCCCCTACTACTCACCAATGAAAATTTGTTCACTTGTACATAGAGTTTCTGTACTTCCCATTCAGTCACCGTTGGTTCACTGCCAGTGCGCTCTTTATATACCTCCAGGTAGGACTGCAGCCATTCAACTTGCATTTCCTGAGGTGGATACATGCTGAAGTCCAATTCACTGACTCCTGTAGGGGAAAAAAACTGAAGATTTGCCCAAGTGCATGATAATTATAGAACACTGAAACACAGCAGCCATTGTGAAAATAAATATTTAAATCTGGAAAATACTGAAATTTGTAGAATTATTGTAAATTGAAAACTAAGATAAATAAACTACCATAGCTTTTTCCTGCAGAAACCAGTTATAATTTATTCCAACAACCAACATCCTAAGTCAGTATCTCTTGTGTCTCTTTGTACTCCAGAAGAGTGTAAGACCATAAGATATAAGAGCAGAATTAGTCTATTCAGATCATCAAGCCTGCTTTTCCATTCAATAATTATTCATCATATTCTCAATCCAATTTTCCTGCCGTCTCTCCATAATCTTTGATGCCCTTACTAATCAAGAACCTTTCAATCTCTGCTTTATATGCACACAATGATTTGGCCTCCACAGCCACATGTGGCAAAGAATTCTACAGATTTGTCACCCTCTGGTTTAAGAAATTCCTCCACACCTCCGTCCTAAAGGCACTTTCTTCTATTTTGAGATTTCTGATCCTAGACACCTCCACTATTGGAAACATCTTGTTCACATCCATTCCATTGCGTACAGGCCCTGAGCCATCAAATACTTCTGGATCATTCTTGTAAACTTGCCCTGGGCCTCCTCCAATGCCAGTACATCCTTTCTTGCTCACACTGCTCCAAATGTGGTGTGTCCAATACCTTATAATGTCTCAGCATTACATCCCTGTCATCCCTGCCTTTATATTCTGGTCCTCTTGAAATGAATGCTAACATCACATTGCCTTCATTACTACTGACTAGTCCTTTTGTACTTCCAATTTCTGAATTCACTCCTCATTTAGAAAATAGTTTACATCTTAATTTCTTCTACTAAAGTGCATGTCCATACACTTCCCTAACTGCATTCCATCTGCCATTTCATTGCCTATTTCCCTATTCTTTTGCACTATTAATTGCTTTATAACTTTACTGGTGCCCTTCCATGGTCCAGATATTGTGCTTGTAATGCAGCAAACTTGCATTCACTTCTCTGATACTGAGATCGTTGGGATTATCGCACTAGTTCAATGTAGAATTCCCAAAAGTGCTGTTAATGCCTCAACCTGATTCCACAGGCTTTGCTGTATTCAACATCTTCCAACACGACTAAGGGAAAACAAGCCAATCTCCGAAAGTTAAGACATAACAAACCAATCTCACTGTAAAATACCTGAAAGTCTTCCACTTTCTTGCACGATTTCTAAGTGCGTTACTCATGTTGCATAGCCAAAGTTGTGATAATTACAAATATTCTTGATGATAAAAACCAACTTGGTGGGAATGGTTTATTTTCTTCACCTTGGTATTTAAAACTAATATGTATTTTTATGATTTCTTTTTGTTTTCCAAGAACGGCATTTATGATGCTGCAACTTTAATGCTGCAACTTCTCAATTTTATGTATAAATTCCAATCTTCATTTACGCTTGTAAAATTGTCATAAAGTGAATGGAAATGTAAGTTTGTTCCTTCCTGATTTGCTGTCTGTAAGAATTACTTTATAAGACTGGCTGGTCAGCCAGCTTGATGACATCATGACTGCTGTCGACCAGGGATTCTCTAAACTGATACCTGACACCAATTGACATTGGAAAGAGGAAATCCATACTGTGGAAGTTGCTTGGTCTCAGTGGCCCTTTGAGGTCAGTGATGAATGCCAATAATTCTCCAGTGGCTGTAAAACCTAAATCAATAGCTCGTACTGTAGACCAACCAGTATGACATCTAAGACACACACACATCTGTAATTGTCAAATATTCTTTCTGTCATAGCAACATTTCAAAACAAAACATAACAAAATGAAACTGAACAGTGAATGTATTAATCAAAAGTACCAATGGGAGAAAACTAAAAGAAATTAACCGATGAACAGTGAACAGACTACATCTTATAATAAATAAGAGAATTAAAATAAAAACTCCACAATGACATGACTACATTTACCCAGTGACATTGTATTTTACATCAAAGCACCATCCAGTTTTAAAACCCTGTTGAATATATTCTTGTAGCAATAAGTTAATAGGAGCTATCAAACCTGCAAATCCATCTTGTTTGCCAATTTTCACAACATACAAAGTGAATGCTCTTGAGAATGTGAATTTTATTATGCATCAGAAAGGTTAAGAATTGTATTGGTGTGATGTATCTTCTTTTCCTGTGAAAATTTCGAAGTTCCTTTGCTTTTTCCAAAAACAATTGGGAGTGAATTCTCAGACACTTGTTTAGTAGACAGTTCATATTTGAAATATCCACATTGGCACCATTTCAAATACTTAACTTTTAAAAGATCAGATTTTCATATGTATGATTAAAAGTTCATCTTGTCTCTTTTTGCTACTGCTTAGAAAATAAAGCAAAATATGATTCAAATGTGATTTTTAGAAAATTTTCCTCAGTGGAAAAGCCGAAGGAGTTCCAGCAACAATCTCCAAGTAATTTAAACTGAGTTGGAAGACAAAGTTGAATTAATCGGTTTGTCCTCAATGAATAAAACAAACCCCACTCATCCTTTTGGTATCCAAATTCATTTGAAAATCCTTAACATTTACCACATAAGTTTTAGTTATGGAAAAATATGGAAAATGCTAAAAAAATTGTAATTTAGACCATAAGACCATAAGACCATAAGACAAAGGAGCAGAAGTAGGCCATTCGGCCCATCGAGTCTGCTCCGCCATTTTATCATGAGCTGATCCATTTTATCCTATTTAGTCCCACTGCCCTGCCTTCTCACCATAACCTTTGATGCCCTGGCTACTCAGATACCTATCAATCTCTGCCTTAAATACACCCAATGACTTGGCCTCCACTGCTGCCCGTGGCAACAAATTCCATAGATTCACCACCCTCTGACTAAAAAAATTTTTTCGCATTTCTGTTCTGAAAGGGCGCCCTTCAATCCTGAAGTCATGCCCTCTCGTACTAGATTCCCCCATCATGGGAAACAACTTTGCCACAGCCACTCTGTCCATGCCTTTTAACATTCAAAATGTTTCTATGAGGTCTCCCCTCATTCTTCTAAACTCCAAGGAATACAGTCCAAGAGTGGACAAACGTTCCTCATATGTTAACCCTCTCGTTCCCGGAATCATTCTAGTGAATCTTCTCTGTACCCTCTCCAATGTCAGCACATCCTTTCTTAAATAAGGAGACCAAAACTGCCCACAGTACTCCAAGTGTATTTAATTAGTCTTTTATAGGTTTACAGAAATGTGTGTTTTTAAAGAATTTATTCTTTGTAGTTTATCATTGGATAGCATGTCAAAAACAGTGTTTGAATGGATGCTAACTCTAAAGTGGGAATATGAGATGTAGCAAAGGAAATTAAGAATCAGGAAAACAAACAGAGGTGACAAAGAGAGATGATGATGCAAAGAGGCAAAGGGATCTCTAATCCCCTTTTCCAACGCTCTCTAACCTTCATGACTATATTATACACTATAATCCAATACTCCCCCAATTAAAGCCAGAATTTACCCTACCAATGTTCCCAAATCTTCTGGAGTCCACAATCATTTCATCTTTGGGTTACCTTTACTGATTAGAGGATCCACATCATCTGTAATTGCTCATGTTCTTCAACCATCCTTCAAAGGATTTCAAATACCAAGAACCATGTCAGTATTCTTCCAGATTCCTGAATTCTTCTTCCCATTACTCCCTTTCCCCTATGACAGAATTCTTGCTAGTGTGGCCAAATTCCAAGCATTTGTTACAAAAAATCCTGAAATATTTTTTACGCAGTCATCTTATATCCTATTGTAGCGTAACATAATTGGAAGAAAGTACATAATTCACAACCAGCGACATTGAGTTGGATTTTGCTTTAAGAGGCTGATCTGACTTGATGACGTTACATAAAGATTTTTAATGTGTATTTGTGTTTAGGTGTTGGAGTTGAATAAAATGTGCTATGGGTTTCATTAATCATAAAATGCCTCACTTTGTTTTATTTGCAAATACCTACTTTGGTAACCTGATGCTCTAGGACGATTCCAGAGTTGGCTATGCAGTTGCTTTGAAACTGCTGGAGATTTGGGAGCAAAATGCCATTGTTTTGTTTGTATAAACTGTAGCCCAGTTTACTCTGGGAGAAATCACTGCCGACAACACCAAATTCTACTTGGTGGAGGTGTCGTGTGGCAATTCCAAGGCTGCGAGAGTGGGGCGTCTGCTTGAACATCTGCCTGAAAACAATAATTACTGATTACTGAAAACTCTCTTCTTACAGACTTTTGGACTATCGGAGCCTGAGCCCGCCAAACAGTTGCTCTCCTTACCCAGTGTGCACAATGCTAAGCCTTTGGAAGTAATGGACTACATGTTGTCTCTCCTGGGAAATCACCATTCTTGTTTTATTTTTAAAGAATTCTTCATGCAGCAAACACCTGATCAAGTTCACATAGCCCTCACTAATGCACTTGTGAAGGACTATACGGAACTTGCTAAAATGGCTGATAGTCTACATTCAGCTAGGCAACGGTGCATGATTCCTCCTTCCTTCTCCACCTCAATAAAACTAGTCGTCAAGGCTAACAACTAATGATGCCCGCGGCTGCAAAACTGACAATGCCAGGTATGTGTTTCTACCATGGTCACTTTGCTACGAATGCTAGGAAGTGCTGAGCACCTTGCAGCTTCAACAATGCCAGGGCATCGGGACATCAGAGGTCTATAAGCACCGTGGGTTCCAGCTGCCAGGGTTGTCTACTGTTCATTATGAACACCCTTTTAGGGTAACATTTACTGTGTGACACGGATGCTCAAGTGTGCATGCTGAGAAGGCAAAGTGTGACGAAATCTTACTGGAGGCCACCGATGGCAGCAGGATCTAGACCTTCGGGACATGATGGGTGATACTGTGAATCAGCAGGCAATGTTACTCATGGGATTTCGACCTGGCTAAAGTGGCTAGACCTCTGCTTGGTGCAGATTTCCTGTGTGCCCCAATGACTGTTAGTTGATCTTAAGAACTGCTGGCTTGTGGATGTCAAGGACTTTACGTCGTTATCCTGCTCCCCAAGTAAGTTCCTCATAATGACTCTGTCAAACACATGCATCACTGCATGTAAGTTTATTCGACTGCTGAGCAAATTCCCAGACCTGACCAAGCCCACATTCTCCACTACAGTCACAAAACATGAGGTCGAGCACCACATTTCCACAACTGGCCCATCAGCCCATCCTGGCACGTGTAGACCGGACCTAGAAAAGCTGGCAACTGTGAAGGTTGTCTTTGCCAACGTGGAAAGACTGAGCACCACATGCTGGTCAAGTAGACCCTGGGCTTCACCCCTCCATATGGGTCCTTAAGTTCGGTGGTGGTTGACCATGTCAAATGTGGACCTTGTTGGTCCTCATCACCCTTCCACGGTTTCACGTACCTTCTTACCATGGTGGACCATACCATCAGGTAGCCAGAGGACATCCCTCTAGCAACAACGATGGCCACAGATGTGGCTTGGGCATTCATCAGCACCTGGGTTGCTCAGATTGACACCCCATCTGATATTTCCTTTGACAGTGGTCCCCAAATCATTTCAGACCTCTGGTCTGCATTGGCCCAGAACCTCAACATTAGATTACATTACATCACATTGCATCACTCCCAGTCCAAAGGCCTCTGTGAGCGGTTTCATCGCTACTTAAAGGCTGCTCTGAGGGCTTCTCTGACCGATGAGTCTTGGCATGATCGTCTCCTCTGGGTTCTGCTGTGGCTCAGAACTTCTCCAAAAGAGGACTAATTTCGTCTGTGGCTGAGTCTGTATATGGGCAGTCAATACGAGTGCCAGGTGATTTCATTTCTGATATCACGACCACCTGGTTGGCCTCTCAACAACTTTCCACCCTCCTCAGTAAATTCAATTCCTTTACACCTATTCCTACCTCCCATCATGGCATACAGCACTCTTGGGTTCCTGTTGACTTACATTCTGCCTTATTTGTGTTCATCTGCCATCATGCACACCAACATTCCCTTAGGCCCCCTTACAATGGCACATTCTGTATTTTGGAAAGGGGAGAAAAGACTTTCATCATATATAAGAGAGGTAAACCTGAACATATTCAATAGATTGCCTTCACCCGCTCCACCAAGATTTGAAGTATTCTGCTGCCATACCCCTGCTGACACAACATGACCATGAGCATGTAAACACACATCTGGATGACCCAGGGGCTCCTACGTGTTTCTTCCACCTATGGTTCACAGGAGCCAAGCAGGGCAGCTCATCTGAGCTCCAGACAGGCTCACGATGCTGGTTTTACTGAATTCTAGGGGAGCCTGTGTAGAGTAACGTAAATGGAAGAAATGTACATAATTCACAACCACCGACATTCAGTTGGGGTTTCACTTTAAGAGGCTGGTCTGAGGTGATGACATTGTTACATAAAGATTTTTAGTGCACTTTTGTGTTTAGGTTTTGGTGTTCAATAAAATGTGTTATGGGTTTCATTAAACATAAAACACCTCACTTTCTTCCATTTGTGAAAACCTACACTAGCATACTCCTTTCGATGCTTCCAGATCCAAATATCGCTTTCAATTTTTTCCAAGATCTTCAATACGTTTAATGGCAATTCCACTTCCTGATCCCTTCAAACTTCGGTGATGACCCAAAGCCGATAATTAGCTATCCCAGATATTATTTTTGGATAATATAAAACTTTAAATATAACAATACAAGGGCTTCTGAATTGGTGTAGAGTTGGAATCAGCACTGGGGTACCTTCATTTCAATTATTGTTTTCATTGCTGTTATACTTAAGTAATTTATTGGAGCTTGAAGAATTCTTTCAAAGTATGTTATAGCAATATAAAAACTTGGCAGTCTAACATTACAGAAACAATTATCCTTGAGTTGTGAGCTAACAATATTAGGATAGCAGTACTATGAAACCTTGTAACGCTCACATTTCATTTTCATCAGCGGTTATGACTTAATTATGAATTATATCATTTAATTTGAACAATGTGAATCTGTAAATCCTTGCAAATTTAGCTAGCATTTTATAAGTTCCAATTACTTCATCTTTCACTCTCGGTTTCTTTCATTATTTCCAGAAATGGTAAGGGAAAATGTTTGAGACTTCAGCATTATTCCGATTTGTTTGTTCAAGGTGGAACCATTAGAATTCTGAAACTGACCCTTCATACAGTAAAAAAGAATGACATCCATAAACATTAATATGAAAAAGGAAAGAATAATCTAAGCACAAAATAGTTGGTATGATTATATACTTCAGAAACACCCTAGACTTTATTGTATCATTCAACCACAATCTTAAGATGTCCAGGTCTAGAGCTCTAGAGTTCCCTACATGAACCCTTTCGTCTCTTTCGTTCCCACTTTTTAGGAAATATCTCGAACATTTGATCGTGTTTGTGATAACAAGTTCAAATATACAGTATCTTTCAGTGACACCCTGTGAAGCACCTTGGTACATGTGATGCTGCTGAAAAGCCTTTGTTTAAATCCCAGTCATCGCTATAATGGACAATTGTCTTATTTTGCAGCATTCTCTTGCTCTCATGCTCAGTTCCTATGAAACAACTAACATTAGATTAGAATGAGGTCATCTATGACAAAAATTACACCCAGTAAAGTACCCCACCCTCATCTTTTGATGGGAATAATACCCTGCTCTCTCTTTCTGTAATGCTTTACAAGGGAATGAAGACCTAAGGAAAGGGGAAATATTCCTTCACATCTCAGTCAATATTTTATTAAAATAGCAATACTGAAGGTAAATTAGAACCGTATTTTTCTTTAAGACCTAGTGACGTGTCATACACAGAATAACGTAAAACAAAATAGCCTTTGTACTTGTCCAGATGTTGGTAGATCCACTCCTAGCCCAAGATTGACGCTAATATTGCTGAGCTTCAGAAATGATCATTACTATTGATTGGATGGGAATCCAATGAATCAGTGAAGGGAAACCTCGAGTTGTTTGGAATTTAAAGTAAAAGCTGTTTTAGCCATTGTAACTTATTAGCATATTTGAGTCTTAGTGAATGAAGGCGAATCCATAAACACCTAGCTACGTTATGCACTTTTGAAGCAGAAATGGGAAAGTGGAATCTTATTTAAATAAATAGAGACAATGGTATTTTGAGCAATTTGGTATCTTTGTACATGAATCAGGAAAAGTCAATGTTCAGGTGCTGTAAGCAATTAAGCAATTTAATTGCATGTTCACTGCACTAAGATTGGAATATATAAGTAAGGGAGTCTTACTGCATTAATTATAAAGGGTCTTGATGAGATTACATCTGGAGTCTGTGAACAGTTGGAGCTCCCTATTTAAGAAAAATATAATTGCCTTAAAGGGATTGCAACAAACTTTCTCTCAGCTAATTCCTACAATAAAGAGATTGCCAATAATGTATTGGCAAATAACAAATAAAAATTTTTCAAATAACCACATTAAAAATAGATAGAATATGCCTGTTTCCTGGAGAGCAGAAAAATGAGAGGGCATTTAATTGGATCATGTATAATTCTATGGGATAGGGTAGAAGATAATTTCTTTTTTACAGAGTCTAGAATAGTAGGTCAGCATAACAGAAGAAAGACTTTGCCATTTAGCATTCTGCTGGCAAAGTTTCCTCAAATAAAAAGGTTAAAATTCTCTCCATTATATTCAGTTGTTGAGAACATTCAACACATGGACTGATAGATTTTGAATGCTAAGGAAATTTTGGAGTAGGGAGGAGCTAAATATGGTGGCAGAAGTTTATGTGGACATGGGCAACTTCTTCCATTCATCTGAAAAACAGTTTAATGCTTCTCTTTTAATATTTATTTTTCCCTTTTCAAGGAGGCTGGCATCCTGTCGGAGTCTATGGTCTACAGCTGCGCTCAAACAGCAATTCTTCACGGCAGTGTTCTCGCTCTTGGGATTTGTTGAGGCGTTTTCGATATCTCCAGGCGCAGCCTGGAAGATGTGTACCTTTGGGTTGTAGCCCTGTGAATGATTCGATTCCTCGCTGGTGTTACTGACTCTCACGCTAGTGAGAGAGAGAGAGAGAGAGAGCCTGTCTGAGAAGTCGAAGTGTTGGGATGGACAGTAGCTTTTGATGCACTCTAGATCACGGATTCGGGGGCAGGGGGGTTCCTATTGTTTGCAAGGTGGGTGGGGGAGGGTTGATGCTTTTTCTGGAGCAAGTGGGGGGGGGTTGATGCTTTGCTGCTGCTTGCGCATATGACGGGGAGGGGGACATTCGGGTTCCAATGTTTTCTGTCATTCATTCTTTGGGTTCTTTTTTTCTGTTTTGTGGATGTCTGTGAAGAGTAAGGACTTCAGGTTGTATACTGTATACATTCTCTGATATTAAATTAAACCATTGACCCATTGAATTAGAAGACATGGAATAGGATTTTAAGTAGGATATGAAAAGCTGCGGCTTTCTAAAGAATAATTATTAAAGGATTATCATTTTGTCATGGTGCTAATATATACCAATAACATTGTTAGTAGCAACATAAAATCTGCTGGAAGAACTCAACAAGTCAAGCAGGTTAGTAGAGATGCACATGGATCTCTGCCTCATCTAGAAAGGTTATTTATTTTGCTGGATGTTGGAAATAGAGGGATAAGTTTTGCTTATCTTCAGGATGTTACAGTAAATGAAAATATTAAGAAAAACTGCAGACACTGGAAGCCTAAAATAAAGGTTGGAAAAGCCTGGGAAAATGCCAGCAGATGAGGAAGGATTAGTGGGAACTGAAGCATGGAACAGAAAAGCATGCAGGGAGTAGTCCCTGCAGAAAGTAGAAGGGAGGGGGGCGGGTAGAAGCAAAGTTGTGGCTGATAATGGTATTCCATCAGGGTGGGTGGAAGTACTGAAGGATGATGTGCTGGATGCAAGAGACAAATGGGAAATGGTGTACATGAGGTAGGTTTATGGTAGATACTGGTGGATAGTTGATCCTTTGCGACGCAGACAGAGTGATCCAGAAAAGGAAGATGGGTATCAGAAATAATCAAGGTGAATTTGAGGGTAGGATTGAAGGTGGTGGTAAATGTCATATAATTTACAAGCTCTGCACAAGTATAGGTAGCAACACCAATGCAGTTTTCAGTGTGGTAAAGAACGATTTGGGGAGGAGTGCCAGAGTAGTTGTGGAGCAAAGACTGGTCCATGTATTTAAAAAAAGGAGAAGAACAGCTGGGATGTGGACCATGGCTATGCTTTTGACTTGTAGAAAGTCAGAGGAATAAAGAGAAAAACTACTGTGGGCCGCAGACATCTACTCTCTGCTCTGAGTAGAAATCAGTAGAGTACATAGTTGGACATAATTGGCCATGTAGCCATTGTGCAGAGACGTGTTAAGGTCATTTACTGTAATTGATTGGCATATTCTGTCTTTCAAAGAATCCATCTTTGCAAGCCCTTTTCCTCTAACGAAACAGTGATGTCAAGCAGGAGAATTATCACAAGAACAGTTCGCAATCAACAATGTGTTCCAAATGCCTTTATAAGAATTACTACAAAGTTGATTATGCCAAAACAGGACTGGAAAAAGGTACCAAAGGAAATTAAATTGTGTTAAATTAAAAGGTGATGACTTCTTTAAACAATTTGTCATTGAAAGAAATAGTTTAATGCACTTGTACACCTAGGTTTATATAGGAAATATTGAGTTGCTTACTTTGAATAGAATAGATGGAAAAGATATTGTCCACAAAAAAATGCTATTCCCCACCATTAGGCCACAATAATGATGACCCAACTGTTTTTGTCAGGACCTTTTCAGTGCCTTAACTAGAAATGTGTGCCATTTATAAAATCATTAGACACTGATGATTGACATCACTAATCACTGCATATTATCTGCTCCATTATTCTGTGTGTCTGCAGCTGCTTGTGGGACATAATTGGTATAAAATTGGGGCATTTTAAACTAAAAGGTATTATTGAAAAATCTAGAACATAAAGTTTTTATTCTCTTTTGTGCAGTTTGTGATTCAGTACTTTATTACAGCAATACCAAGTTCAATCTCATTGACTGAATCTCTAAGTTTGTTGCCATCTGTATAAACAATCAATGTTCTATTTTCCTATATGCCATTTTTTCATCCACATGCTTTCAAAACATGCATTTGCCTCTAGTCAAGCTCTTGTTCCTCCTATTTTCAACCAAAGCGTAGGTTGTAACCTGCACTTTCATCCATGCCTTTCATAATTTCTCCACAAACAAAAGTGCAGGCCAGCACCACTTTGTTCAGAAACAGAAAAAAATATCAATTACAATATTTTCACCAAAAGACACCATTTATTTTTCTTTAATACGCCAGTAATTAGTGAGGACTTTTGTTTACATCAAGAGAGCTATAAACTGTCAAGGCTGAGATTACTTCAAGCTTAACAGATCACATTGTTAACAAAGATTTGCCTGAATCAATAATTGACAAGAACACGTCCAGCTGGTCATAAACCACCATGGGGACCACACACACACTTTATAAATGTGGTTATCAATCGCTCAGTTTTTCATTTTTATTAACAAATCACATTACGTTTATCTGTGGAGGTTGTAGTTTTTCACTCTATTCTTAACTGTTGTCTTATTAAACACCCTGGTTTTTTTTTTGTTAAAAGCAAGTAGATTACTGAGGCCAAATGGTTAATGACATAAAAAAGCTTCATAACTCTAGCAATCACTGTCACTATTCATAAAGCTCAGCTATCATACATACTTACAATAATTAAAAATAAAATAGAAGATAATGATTGCATGATTAATGATTCATGATTAATTACAGGAGGCAACTTCTGGATGTCATGTCAGAGAATTGTATGTCATAACAATGCTGTCTTCATTTGTTATAATGTCTTCCATAAATTATGATGTTGGCCATAAAAAGAGTGGAGGGGAAACAATGACATTAAATGGATAACCATACTATAACTTCATTTGAGGTCATGTTCACTAACATGTTAAAAATGATGACTGAAGGATTCACTGTGTCATCCATTAATTTCCATTAAAAATCTTTCCATTTTCAATCCTGTTTTCATTTTCATTTTCATTTTCATTCTCAATTAGGTCATAGACTTGCACAGCTTTCCTTAAATCTACCTGAGTCTTAACTTTTTTTCTTCAAAGAACAGGCAAACATTACTACTTGGCATACTCTGCATTTCCCTTGCAATATGGTACAGTTCTTCAAGGACTGGCAATTCTCCCTATCTGTTCCCATATCCATGTATACTCTGTATTACCCATGTACCTAGGCTGGTAACCTCACCTCTCCTGCTTTCAACACAAATTGCTTCCCTTACAAAGTGTCTACTATATCTGGGTCAATTTAAGACAGTCCACCATTCATATGAGCACACAGGTGATGGACTATGTGCTTAACCAAGGTGAAGAGAGACTGTCTTAAGAACTTTCATCTTAGTCATAACCATGATAGAACACAACACAAAGGTAACTGCAACTTGTCTAGTAACATTTTCTGAACAGATTTCAGCTACTTTAGATTCTCATAAATAGATGTCTTCATACATTGCAGCATTCTTGTGATTTGGACTGAGAGAGCTATATTTCAACATTTTGACTTTGTTTTTTCCTGCCCTGCAGTGCAACACCAGGGCCACGTTGATGCAAACAACAGGAATTCTGCAGATGCTGGAAATTCAAGCAACACACATAAAAGTTGCTGGTGAACGCAGCAGGCCAGGCAGCATCTCTAGGAAGAGGTGCAGTCGACGTTTCAGGCCGAGACCCTTCGTCAGGACTAACTGAAGGAAGAGTGAGTAAGGGATTTGAAAGTTGGAGGGGGAGGGGGAGATCCAAAATGATAGGAGAAGACAGGAGGGGGAGGGATGGAGCCAAGAGCTGGACAGCTGATAGGCAAAAGGGATACGAGAGGATCATGGGACAGGAGGTCCGGGAAGAAAGACAAGGAGGTGGGGGGGGGACCCAGAGGATGGGCAAGGGGTATATTCAGAGGGACAGAGGGAGAAAAAGGAGAGTGAGAGAAAGAATGTGTGTATAAAAATAAGTAACAGATGGGGTACGAGGGGGAGGTGGGGCATCAGCGGAAGTTAGAGAAGTCGATGTTCATGCCATCAGGTTGGAGGCTACCCAGACGGAATATAAGGTGTTGTTCCTCCAACCTGAGTGTGGCTTCATCTTTACAGTAGAGGAGGCCGTGGATAGACATGTCATTCCCATTCTGACATGTCTATCCACGGCCTCCTCTTCTGTAAAGATGAAGCCACACTCAAGTTGGAGGAACAACACCTTATATTCCGTCTGGGTAGCCTCCAACCTGATGGCATGAACATCGACTTCTCTAACTTCCGCTGATGCCCCACCTCCCCCTCGTACCCCATCTGTTACTTAGTTTTATACACACATTCTTTCTCTCACTCTCCTTTTTCTCCCTCTGTCCCTCTGAATATACCCCTTGCCCATCCTCTGGGTCCCCCCCCCACGTCTTTCTTCCCGGACCTCCTGTCCCATGATCCTCTCGTATCCCTTTTGCCTATCAGCTATCCAGCTCTTGGCTCCATCCCTCCCCCTCCTGTCTTCTCCTATCATTTTGGATCTCCCCCTCCCCCTCCAACTTTCAAATCCCTTACTCACTCTTCCTTCAGTTAGTCCTGACGAAGGGTCTCGGCCTGAAACGTCGACTGCACCTCTTCCTAGAGATGCTGCCTGGCCGACCATGTTGATAATTGATTATTATCAAGCAAGTAGCAGGAACTATGGAGCTAACTGTTAGGGTAACAAAGTAACAATCCACCTGGTGACTCCATTAATTTTGCATTGAGGACAAGACAATGAAAGCAGAATTGTGACAGTACCTTAAACTAACTGTTCCTGATAGAAAATATCCCAATGAAAAAATTTCTGCCAATGGCCAAAGATAAATGGATTGTAACAGAGTGCAACATTCCCGGGAGCCAGTAGTGCCTCCATGAAACATCTTGATCAAGTCAGCCAGGGAAAATAAAATATGTGTCATTTGCTGTGGGCATCAGATTGCAAAATCTGACACATATTCCCTGCTTGAAACGAACAAATACAAAGGTATGTATATTGTTAACAGAGTCATAGTAGGATGCCAATCAAAGAGCATGGAACTAAAAGCCCTCTTGTGAAAATCTGCTATTCTGAGATGCTTCTTCCAATCCATGACACCAGAGCCATAGCAATGTGAGAGATTCCTATCTCCCCTCTGAAATGTCCTGGTTTAGCCATAAAGTTCAAAGGGCCTTCAGGAATGTACAATGGAGTTGGGCCAAAGGGCTTACCTCTATATTGTTTAACTCCCTGACTATGAATAAATGCTTCCCTTAAGACATAGAAGAAGACAAATTGGCCATTGAGTCTACATCATCTCTCAGAGCAACCCTATTCCCTGCCTAATTTTCTGTCCACATTCCTAAGAATTCTCCTCATTTTCCACCACTCACCTATACATGAGCAGCAATTTACTGCTCTATTAACCAAACAATTCTCATGTCTTTGGGATATGGGATGAAACTTGAGGAACCAGATGTAGTCAAAAAGAGAACATGCAATCTCCATACAGATAATGGATTGCCCTCTTCTTATAAAATCAGTGACACCAAGAATGTAATTCATTCAAAACATACAGCTTATTTATCTCATTAACTTGAG